>NC_138890.1:155033902-155100647 GCF_965194825.1 Balaenoptera physalus
ATTGATATCAGAATTTCTGTGCATTAAAAAATATATGAGTTTGAATTTTATTATTGTCACAAATATTCAGAAATGTATTAATTTATCATGTTTACAGCACCAAGCATTCTGTGTTGTTTCACGCATTCTGTTGCATATTCACAACAATTATAACACATTTAAACATCAACCACTTAAAAGAAATACAGTTTTCTAAAGAAATGATTTATCTTAAATCGTTTTTTGTTCAGATAATTCAAATCGTGTAATCTCATTTGATTGAATTTATATATTTATATTTCTGCAATTATAAAACTGTGCTCTTTAACACTATTTACGTGTATAAATAATTTCTATATTATAGCAAAGATTGCATGAAATGGAACAATTTGCTAATACAACTGCTCAGTCTTTGGGGAAAAAAAAGTATGTCGGTTTGCCAGTTTTAAAGACAACAACTGGATTCATTTGAAGAATGCATAATTCTAATATCAAATGTATTCCTAAAAAACACTCAATTTGTAGTAGACTAGATTTTTTTTTAAAAAGAGGAATATAGGTTAGTTATTTCTTTGAGACATTTATATATTGGTGTCTTTCAATAATTCTGTCCTTGGATATCATGTCATTGGTTTATGTCAAAAAATAATCTCTCAGGTACTTCAGGTGTTAGACCCCTCAGTTACACCTAGAAGAAATTACTATTCCTAACCATGTTTTTTCTATAGTGTTATGAGAGTAATAAATGTATGAGTGTGTAAGATAAGTTCTCCCAGATCACAAAAGAACAACACCCTCTGTTTCAATGTAATGTCTTGAGGAAACATCACAATACAAGTATCTGATAGTCAAACATTTTGTTTTCACAATCTATTTACGTGAAAATTAATTATTTATAGGTAAATTATCTCCTCTCCTTTAGATTTCCTACTGGAGTTACAGATTTCCTTATGATGTTTTGAAGAAGGAAATTAAACTATTCACTAATTAAATTAATCTCATTGTAGAATAACATTTTGTAATAAGGAACTACAGATTCTATTTTTCTTTGGCAATGAACCTTTATTTATAATGGTATCTTGCCCTAGTCTATGGGGAAAATGCGAAGCAGCTGTGCTGGATAAACCACACATAATTATCACATAGGATCTCTTTGCCAATGATATCGCTGGTTATGTAAAATATACATTCTTGGTGTGTATTTTATAAGTGTGTCATATTTCATATTACTTTTAATTGTATTTATGTACATGGAAACAGCCTCAATATTATTAGCCCTATTATACACGTGTAGAGAAAAATCATGTGATTCAAGTTACTTGAGGCTTATGTGATTCCTCTCCTTCCTTCCTTTGTAAGACTCAATTTTAAGAGATTTTACTTAATATTCCTTCTGTCTTTTGTACTTTATTTTTATAATTTTATGATGCCTGAAAAAATAATTTTCTTTGGGGGAAATATACAGTTTTAAGACCATAAGTTAAGTATTGCCCATAATATGTCAATGTTAATAAGTCAATATCAGACACAGTTAAATTTACATCTTAACACATTGTGCAATTCATATGTGAAATCGATCCATTTATGAAATCAAGCTACCTAGTACAATACTTTAGCTCCCTCTTTTGGTTGGCCCAGATTGTAATATGAAAATACAAGGAAATGCCCTAACATGCTTTCATTTCTACTGGCATTTTATGATATTTGAGACAATATTTATTTCATTATTACTGCATAAAATTAATCTAAATCACTTTTCTAATAAAAATAAGTCAAATCTACATCTGGACTTTTTTTTACCAGTTGAATGCTAAATTACTGAACATTTCATTTTAAAGTTAAAGATGTATTTTGACACAGTTTTACTACATATTATTTAAAATAAATTAGTATTTACTTAATTTTATGAGGATTTTCAAATATGATTTCTCCAAATAAAGTATGAGCATATATGTCACATATATCTGTTTCTCACACTCTATCAATATCTGTATCTCTGAATCTATATTCTCAACTGTAGTAGCAGATTTTTCCAGCCTAATTTTTCCAGTCTTCAAATTTGTTCTTTCCTTTCATAACCAAATACTTAATCCTAGTTCCAGTTTGCATGATAAAACAAACTGAGTCCACCCCTCCAAATATTTCGTTAAAATTTCTAGGAGTGTTTCCAAAATTCTGGATTTCACCTGTTACTACTTGCTTAGGATTCCTCTGCAAGTTTCTCAATTGATCTCAATGCTCAACCTGAATAGGTTCCTGCTTGTTTCCCTGAGCCCTACTAATTCTAGGACAGAACAGCAATTAATAATAATAATAATAACATTGAACACCCTTTACAGAAGGATAAAAGAATAAAAATGATGTTAGGGAACAGAATACATCAGGAAAGAAATTTACAATACGGTATTTCGCTGCTAAATCTAAATAGTCCAGGCAGTTTCCCAGGACTTGACTCTTGGATATCTCCATCCTTTGCTCTCAGCTTGCTGCCATGAAGCTGGAGGGCTCTTCTCTAACCAACAGGTGTTACCTTGACACTAATTGTTATTTGGGAGCCCATAATCCTCAATTTTTTCTCAGACTATAGGAAGAGATTAACAAAAAATAAAATAATTTACTCTGATAACATTATCCCAGAGATGCCAACATTTTAAAAAATTTACATTATTAAAGAGGAAGCTTAATATACCTGCATGACACATGAGCACTTGGATTTTTCCATTGGAAATCACAAGACCATTACTTAACCTATATCTACATGATTTATAGGGCCCCCTGAGAACAGAAAGCGCTTTCATGAGGACAAATCACACCTTCTAATTATAGAATCTAAAATATAATTCTATTAACTTTGTCAATAATATTTTGTCACTAATAACTACCCATGGGTCAGAAATATTTTATACTATCTTTCTCTTCTAATTTTGGGTAGATATAAAAATACTTAACTTTTTTTATGTTTAATATGTAGTTAAGTGAAGGTGATACATATCTGATAAATTTTCTATGTATAATATGTGAAAACCAAATTTCTTTTGCTCTTCCTGTAAATAAACAAAAGCCCAAATCAGTCTGAATGGCTTCCCTTTTTTTTTTCGGTTACCCCTGTTTATGAAATATTCCATTAGTAACATAGGAATTGATTCAAATAATTTTGAGAAAGATAATGGGTCTTAAACTGTTTCTTTTAAAAAATGAATAAAAATTAGAATTAGGGGCTTCCCTGGTGGCCAGAGGCTAGTCTAGCAAGTAAATGAGAATTTACAAAAATGTGCTCTGAAATGAGATCATATGGTTTCATATTCCAACCTAGTCATTTTCTAACTCCAGTCCTAGAGGAGTGATTTGATCCTTTTGAGCCCTAATTTATTTCTCTATAAGAGACCCATACTAATTTTTCATATATGTTCATTTGTGAGGCTCAATGAAATGTACCTAAAAAGTGTCTATTATGATAAAAGAAATATTAGGCAGAAAAATATTTTAAGTACTTTGATATATGTATGTCAGAAATCAAAGAAAAAAGGAAGAATAGAAAGAAGACACGAACAGTTTTGAGGTAATGAGTTCCTGTATTTATTAAGCTTGAAGCTTCTCATGTTGAAGAAGAGGAGACAAAGAAAAAAAAAATAATGAAAGAACTTGATAACACCCTGGTACTGAAACTCCAAATGATCTCAATGCAACCCTTTCAAAAACTATCAGGGATTAATTTAAATGAATAAAAATATGTCTTTTCTCTCTGTGGATTAAGGAATGATGTGTTCTTTGTAACTTTCTGCTTCCTTAATTTTCTCTCAATTTCACCAAAAATTTCATAAATAAAAGTTATCATATCCTAAGTTTTATACTCTTAAAAGCATTTTTAACAGTTGGTTGAAGAAAACAGAATTTTACTTCATGAGTAATTTCCACATTGGACTTAATTTACTCTTGGATTTAAAACTACTACTCAGGAGAAAATTATGTGGCCAATCATGACACATAAACTTTCTTCCAAAACGGATAGAACCAAATCCTCAGATTTTTTAATGCAACCACTGAAAAATTCAAAGTTCATAAATAGCTAAACCTTAGATAAGCATTCTTATAAGGTAAATAGCATATAGGTTTTAAGTCTCCTGGCCAAATGAATTCCCTTTCTGAATTGATGGCAGACTCAGAAATGCACAATGATTATACTTTTTGTATACAAATCCTCTAATTTTTTGTGTTCACATAGTGGCATTTTGTGATGAGTACTGTATTTTTTCATCGAACAACAATCTTTCTCACCTGCATCCCTCTCCTCAGCCTAGTACAGTCTACTGATTTCAGCACTGTACTGTAGAAATGACTTGTGAATGCATGGCCAAAACCCATACCTGATATTCCAACAGTGTTCTGGAAAATCCAAGATAAAGTTTATAAATAATGGGTACTCATATGCCAGTACTGTCTGTTAGAGATATATTGAAATGTTACAGTATCAATTTCTGAGGATGGTTATAATTAAGGAAAAATTAAACAGTTCAAAACCAGTAAGATATGTAGAAATGTTAAAGGATAGATTATCTCACTAATAAAAATTATATAAAATGTCAGTACACATTGCATTTGTCTTTATCTATTCAGTCCCTCTATTTACCTACATTAGTTCTGATGATGATGATGTCTTGTTAGATCAGGATGACAAAATCATGAACTAGAAATAGTTGTTGACTAAGTTATTATTAGGAGATAATGACATACTGGATGTTCTGAGTTGCAGCGTTGATACAGGTGACCCTTATATGCTTAATGAGCAGAATCCTTTTAGAAAAGACATCTGTGTCAAGTGTTTGGCAGGGAATATGGTTATAAAATTATGCAATGGAAACGTGAATTAAAGAATTCTGGGAATCACTATTAATGTTCAGGAAACCAGAGCATATATTCTAGAATTTATATGTGTAAGAGGTATCTTCCTAAGAAGCAAACATTTGAGGGTTTTTTGGCTTTAATATATTACATTTAGTATTTTGTATCTCTGATGCTTAACGATGCTATTTAAGCAGCAATCATCTGTTCCCTTGGCAAATATATAGAGAAAAAAATTAAAATTAACTGATCTCATCCTATTGCAGACTTAAAAGAGTTTCCTACAGAGAAGGATCCATAGCAAGAGGTGTAAGGAACCTCAATAAGGTCTGATTTTAGAAGGTTAATTATGATGCATTTTTACTTCTTAGATTTCCTCTTATAGCAAAGAAGAGATATCCTAATGAAGATTAATAGTGAGAGCATGATAATTTAAAATGAAAATAGTAAATACTCTCCCTTTGGAATTCAGTGGGTTAATAGAGATATTTCAAACCTTTATTAATCTCGTTGGCTGTGCAGTATTTCTAACTAAATTTTAAGCATTTTTAATGTAACAGTTCCTTAAAAAAGAGATCCGATTATGTGCAATATGTGTAAAGTGAAAGATAACATGTTCAAATGTTTGAAACTGTCTGCTACACTTAGGTGTTCCATTACGTCCCATATTTTAATGCACAGACAGTGTATTGAGTCCTTTGATCTCTTGGTCCATTAGTCCTCCTCCAAATCAGACCATAATTCTATACTAACCTCTGGGAACATGATGCAGATAATTAATTTTATTGTAAAACACTTTTGATTCACAGGTTCTTATTTATTGAAAAATCCTTAGGAAAACTGGGGGACCTGAGAGTGGCAGATGGGGATAAAATAAAAATAAATCAAGAAACAAGAGAAGGTCCTTGTATGACCCAACAATTATTACAACCCATGAGCTGGGAGTATAATTGATTCAACCCTCTGCACATGAGGTTGGGCAATGGGGTGGGGACTGCACCTATTCCTTAACAAATTTCCTTATAAATTCATAAGTGTGTGTTCACACACAGACACACACATTCACACACCAATAAGTCATATCAGTGCCAATTTTACTACAGTTCTTTGACATATTGTTTAAATCATATCCCTTGTTTTGTTCAGTAAAAACTGTCTATCATGGAATTACTTTAAGAAAGGAACTAATTTATGTTAACTAATCTTATTAATTCTCGAAATTCACACTGCTTTATTTGGATTACAGTATAATGGTTGTATTATCACTGAAAAAGCCCAATGCCCAAAAGATGACCAAGAACACAGTTTTAGTCAAAGTTAGGTGTATTAACTTCCTGCAACAAGGCATACTGCCCATCGTGGGGAAATTGGAGATATTTTGGTTGGAGGGAGTTAAGATAGGCTTATTATAGAGTTTGGGAATATGCTGGGGCATTTGGGAAGCGCTTCTAAGAGCAGGAATCAGCACTTGATTGGGTAATATCAGGAAATTGGGGCAATTCTGTACAGGTATGTTAATTTCTATATGGAAGCTGGAAAAACAGTTTGAAGTTGTCTTTGATAAAGACGTAGTAAGAGAGGAAGATATTTGGTCACTTTGGGGGTGCCTAGTGGCCATGATTTTTGCCTTGTTCACTCATAGAGGGAGCTCGTCTAATGATGATATTCTGTTAAATTGTTTGTGCTCAGCAGAAGAAACAATAACCTAGCTCTTAGTTGCCAGGCCAGGTACCAGCTGTCAGCTCTCAGAGCTGATTTTTATTTTCTCCCTTATCATCTAATGGATGTTTATCTTGGGCAATTTATTTAAGCACTCTAAACTTTCATTTTTTTTTTTTGTATATAAAATGGGAATAATATAGCACTTCATGAGGAGGATGTTGACACTGTCATGTGATTTAAGGTAGATACATCAGTTCTAAAGGACTAGTGTGTTCAGGGAGCTTAAAACAAACCAACAAAAAGTTAATTTCCTCTCCCCCTATATATTCATTACGGAAGCCTAGTGGGGGTATCAGGGAGCTTCTTGTGGTCTTCATTTTGGGTCTTTGGGAAGACTTGATACTTGGTATGGCAAAGGGAAAAAAGATAGTGGCAGGATTATTTAGCAGTTTGTAAATCTTCTTCCCCAAAAGAACACAGATCACATCCACTCAAACTTCATGGCTAAATAGCTATAGGGAACTTCAAGATGGCAGTGAAGCACAATCCCAGTGGGCTAGAAGAGGGATACATGGGCTGTTTGTGAACAGAACAGATGATTACCAAAACTGCAAGGCACTTAGAACAGTGCTTGGTCTGTAAGATGTGCTTCATAAATGCTAGATATAACAATAATAAATGACATTATTATCATCTCCATTTTCCTTCCCTCCATAAGATTTAATAATAATGACTTATCTATCATATGTGAGCTTATTTGCAGATGAACTTTCCAGATGAAATAAACACTGGATTTTTAATATCTGTTAATGAGATATGAAGCAATTTCTTTGTAACTGTGTTGTGTTTGAATAGGTGATTTGCAAAGATAACCATGCTAATATATTCTTACACTAGACTATTTGTAAAGTTTAGATAGAGGGTATTTGAAATTTAAAACTAAGGATAGTTCATGGTTGATGCTTTTTTCATTTTTTGGGCTACTTTAGATTTTATTTGACTGGTAAAATTAAATAATCTGTAGATCCATTATGAAATTGCCAAATGGTACACTAGACTCACATTATGCTGTGACTGTGAACACTAATTGAAAGCATTACCATGGTGATTGCTATAGTAACATTTAAATTGGCATCAGTGCCAAGAAATCTTTATTATTGATCTGATAGAGATTTTTTCACAGTAAATTTCAAGAATACAAATGACATTTTGCTGGTATTTTCATTTGTATAGACTGAAAAAAGGAGCAAGTATATATGTTTTAAAGTAATAATAGATTTTTAATAAAAATTCATTAAATGCAAATGTTCATGCTTTATATATGATTTTATATTTTAATGATATCAGAGTACCTTATGTAGTTTTCTTCCATATCACATTATATTTTCAGCTTGAATTCTACAAGAAATTAAGATATATACTATGTAATTCAATATACTAAATATTAAGTATTTAAGTCTATTAAGTTATTTAGTCCCTCAATGTATATTTCTAATCTGCTCTGTGCAAGATGATTTAATATAAAGACAAAAAAAAAAAGCTTATTCTGATTTTGAATAATAGTCTGGAAAAGAGAGAGTCATAAGTAATTTAAAGATAGCTAACCTTAATTGAGCATTTTTCTAAGCCTTTTATGAGAATTAGCAACAAGCTCATGAGTATTATTATTATTGTAAGTTTTACAAATTAAGAAACTAAGAAATAGAGAGAGGTTAGTGTCTTGCCCAAAGTTATACAACGAGTAGAGAGCACAGCTATCTGAAACATTTCCAAGTTTGTGGTCTTAAAAATGTTTCATGTTAACTCCCTGACCTAAATATTATGTAGTCAATGATGCTGAAGCATGAAAAAGAATCTCTTACCTTTACCAGGTACAGTCAAGAAAATATTACAAATTGGTAATAAATATTAATATTTAATTAGCACTGTATTAGTTTCCTAGGGCTGCTATAACAAAGTACAGCAAACTGGGTGGCTTAAAACAACTGAAATTTATTATCTTACAGTTATGGAGCCTAGATGTCCGAAATCAAGATGTTGGCAGGTCGCTACTCTCTCCATAGACTCTTCCAGCTTCTGGGAGGTTAATTTGTGGCAGCATAACTCCAGTCTGTACATCCACCTTCACATGGCTGTCTTCACTGTACATTTGTTTCTTTTCTTCTTATAATCCAGTAATATCAGATTAAGGCCCACACTAATTCAGAATGACTTCATCTTAACCTGATTACATCTTTACAGACCCTATTTCCAAATAAACTCACATTCATATGTGCCAGGGGTGAGGAGTTCAATATATCTTTTGGGGGACACAATTCAACACGTGACAAGTACTCTCATATACTAATTAAGTAATCATCCAAACTGTTGACTGAATATTTCTGGATTTCTTTCTTCCAAATATATCATAAGACTGTTTATCCTTCTTCCCAACATCTGAATTTAGACATAACCATGGGATGTGCTTTGCACATTAAAATATGAGTGCAAATGAGTATGTCTCTTCTGTTTGGACAGCATAAGGGCCAGCCTGAGATGCTCCATGTTCCTTCTGTCTTCTCTTGACAACCCTGGGAGTACAAAGATGGGACTTAACTTGCCTTGGGTTCCTGGTGATAAGATTTATCACAGCCTCCCAGGAAAACCACAGTGCTTATATACCCTGAGCAAGAATAAGCATTTGTTTCCAAAGCCACTGAGAATTTGAGAGTTTTATGTTACCATGGAACAATGTGACTGGTGCATAAATATCTACTAGAAGTCATATGCTGTCCTAACAACAACAACAACAACAAAATCCACAAAATTTGTAGCATTGACTTAAGGCCTGGCCACCCAGCAGTCAAGAAAGCCTTGTCAGAATCTCAAAAGATGGAAATTCATTTCATACAGGGGTGTAATATTTGGTAAAACTATCACCTGTGATAACTTGGAAGGCAGATTCTGGGACCAATGAGCTTGTAGCTATAGGGGAAAATGTGGAAAAACTATCAGTAGGGTGTACTTGTCACTATGGCTGTGTCATCAAAGTACTATAAAAAAGAGATAAATTCAGAGAGCTATTGCCAGTTTGTTAGCAGGAATATAAAGAAAAGGAGATGGCATGAATGGGGTACTGGCAGGGTGAGAGGAAGAGGCAACTTTTTTGATGCTTTTTCATAAAAGAGAAATAATATTTGGTGTGAAAATGGCTGATTAAAACTTTTGTAGCAAAAAGCAAATCGAGAGAATGGTCATCACTTCTATTTTTAAACTTCTGAATGGATTATATCAGCAAGTGTTGGGCTGCACCCTGCAGGCCTACAAGGCCTGTACATGCCCAGCTTCAACACCAAAGAAAGAGTCCGGAGTCAGCAACAGAGACATCAATGGTTTAATGGATGAGGGATCTTACATGTCTGAAGTAAGGTCCTGGAGGACACCATGTGTTGCAGAAGGCGGGCAGGACCTGGTGGCAGTCTTCGCTCCAGGGTGGGAAGGGGAGATTGCCAGTTACAGGGGGAATTGAGGGCAGGTTGGCTCATGGGTTACCAGGGAAACCAGCAGAGAGGGATGCCCCTCACTGCCCCTTTGATAAGCTATCATAGTAGAGATGTTATAATCTAAAGCTAGAACAGGGGGCTTCCCTGGTGGCGCAGTGGTTGAGAATCTGCCTGCTAATGCAGGGGACACGGGTTTGAGCCCTGGTCTGGGAGGATCCCACATGCCGTGGAGCAACTGGGCCCATGAACCACAACAGCTGAGCCTGCGCGTCTGGAGCCTGTGCTCCGCAACAAGAGAGGCCGCGATGGTGAGAGGCCCGCGCACCGCGATGAAGAGTGGCCCCCACTTGCCGCAGCTAGAGAAAGCCCTAGCACAGAAACGAAGACCCAACATAGCAATCAATCAATCAATCAATCAATCTTTTAAAAAAATAAAAAATAAAAAAAAATAAAGCTAGAACAATCATTAGCTGGGGCCTGGAGCTAATATGTATGACGTTCAGTAATGTGAGTAGGGTATAGGTGAAGCAGGCACTGGTCTAGCAAGGAATGTACAGAGAGCAAGTGAACAGCCATCTTGTGTGGTCTGACCCTACAGCAAATAATTCAGGACCCAGTTAAGTGTTCCCAATAAATCCTTTTACTTGGACAAAATTTCTCATGTTAAAGACACTAAAGCTGTGGTTTGTCCTGTAAAGCCCAATAAGACTAAGGAACCTAAAATCAAATTAACATAGCAAGACCTGTGGAGCAGTGGTAAGAAAATAAATAAGTATAGAAAATCTAAGTATGTATAAGTAGAAAATATTCTATGAGTGTCTCTTGACACATGAAACTGAAAAGAGCCAAATAGAAAAAGCGGATTTAGTTTTTAAGAGTAGTACTGCCAAAAAACCACGAGCCCAGACCAAAAAACCTGGGTCTCATTGTTAAAATGATCTTTGGGCTATCAATTTCCACGGCCAGTAAACTGGCTAAGAATTTTTTTTCAACTGTCAAGGAGTCATACTGCCTTCTTCAGCTGTGGTCAGTGAGATCAATGAATAGGAAAGAATTCCAGAAGGTGAAGAGCTACAAAGAACAGTGGACAAGGGAGACCCTCTCAGGAACCAGACTTGAAGAATAAGGTCTAATTGTGGCCTAATTCTCCACTGCCAGGATAGTAGGATACGCAAACATGATTTCAAAATTGCCATGGATTTCAGAAGAAAAGCATTATGTTTATATTGCCCCTGTCTCAACCTATTTGTTGCATGTGTGGGGAATAGATATACTATTTTAGTTCATAGGTCTCAGGTCATGTGAAGCTTCATCTGGACTTGATGTACAGACTACTGCATGCTATCCCCCTTGTACAATCCCTCAATTTGAACTTGATGACAAGTCTGCATGTGACCTGTGAGTTGTATTTTGGTATATTTTTCTCCAGGAGGAAGAATCAGCCTTATATTTGGTAGCTAGGGCTTTAATTATAATGATCATCCTTGTTATTTACCAAATATTTCTGAGTGTTTTGTAGGAAGGTACTTCACCAATACCTTTGAAGTTAGACAGAGCAACCTGATTTGGTCAATGAAAAGTTAATGGAATTGACCGAAGGCCAAAGTTATTTTTTTCCTGCCTTGGCAAAGGTAGAAGCAGAGATTGGAGCATGTCTCCCTCAGCCTGAAATTCTGATAAAGATGAGGTAGAACGACCTTCACTAGCTGACCTATGATAAACTTGCTGTGTGTGTGAGAAATATACATTATTGTTTTAATATAATGTTATCATTGTATTAACTAACCCATTCAAACTAGTATAGTCAGGCATTATTCCATTTAGTTTATGTGTATCAACCAGTTTAACTCAAAACACTAAAAAAAGCAACAATAATACAACAGGCACATCAAGGCAACCAGGGAACCAATGATTAAATAACACGTTCAGGGTCACCTAGCTAGGACTTGAAACCAGGCATCTGGGAGCCAGAGGTCATGCCTCAAACAATGACCTGTAAGAATCCGAATCTTAATATTTGAACAGTTTTCAAGGCTGACTCTACAGAAAAATGAAATCATGACAGATATTAGAACATTTGCAAATGTATTCATCACTAAGAGAGATTGTGGCATCTTCTAGGAATTAAAAGATAGACCATTTGATTTTTTGAACATTTAGGGACCACTTGAATAATCCAGGTAAAAGACAGTCTATATTTGTTCATAAATGCATTGCAATATATTAATTACATAGTGAAGGTTATGGTTTCAATCCAGTGGTCAACTTCCAGTCCCCATAGTTTTGATCACTTGGCTTGATGTCACTACCTCCTCCTTCATACACATTCCTCTCTGGGCTACAAGAACCCTCCCCACCCCCAACTCCTTCAGTTGCTCTGTCCTGCTTCTCCTATACTCTCTCCCTCACTTACTTCTATCAGATAGACACAACTGAAACAAACCAGGCACTCTATTGCTGTAGGACCCTTGATCTAGCTTTTACTATGACTGAAAGAACATCCCCCACATATCTAATTGGATGGCTCCCCTTTCTTCACGTATTTGCTCAACGCTTTCTCAATGAGACCAACCTGGGATTTCACTTCCCTTCCCCTGCCCAGCCCCTATATTCATATCCCACTGTATCGCTCTATGTTTTTTATCAATAGCACTGAATACTTTCTACTATATGTTCTTCATATTTATTGTGTTTATTGGATAGTGTTTCTCTTTCTGCATGTTTTGTTTGTATCCCAAGCACCTAAAGTGTGCTATATGCCTGGCAATAGTAGGCACCAGACAAATATTTGAATAGGTGAATGGCTCCCTTCCAACAGACCAAATGCTCATTTGGACCATAAAGATAATCTTAGGTAGTTCCCTAGAATCAGTCTGAGACTTGGATTTAAGTACAGGTGATTGACTGAAAACGTGCTTCTCAGGAGGAAACTGTAAATAGGGAATGAATCAGGAGAGAGAAAGAGGAAGAAAACACCCTAGTTTAGTGGTTCTCATCAGTCCAGAAAAATTCTCAGAAGGGAGAGGCTATAGGCACTTAGCAGGCAAACCTCAGAGCAGCTGGCTGGTAAGTAGATTGACATGGTAAATGAGATCAGCATGGAACACAATAGAGTCTACTACTACAGATTCCAGATTAGCACTTAGGGTAAACCACGGATGTGCTTATGCCTGTAAAATGGTTAATGTAATAGTTTACAACCCTCTCAAATCTCACTTATACTTTTCTAGGCAAATGCATAATGTTTTATTGCACATTAATAGAATATAATTATATAATGACCTAATCAATAGGTTAGTTTGAAGGAAAGGAAGACTTTAATTATGTGTCATGGATCTACTATATTTCAAATTCTTTTTATACACACGATTTTATTTAATTATTATATCTCCTGTTAAGGTAAGCTTATGATTCCCATTCTAGATACGATGAAAATAAAGTCTAGTTAATAAACTCACCTAAGCTCATTAAAACAGTGGCACACTCAGGATATTAACTCCTATCCCTCTCTCCATATTTACTGTTCATTCCACTCTTCTGTCTACATCTACAATGTCAATGTAAATACATATTTTTTTTTTCAAATTTTAAGTCCCTTTTATTTTGAAACATGGAGTCCATAAATTCAAACTGAGAAACATTACATTAATATCTGTACTAATCTCTAATTGAAGTTTAACATTTCCCCAAATTATGTTTATGGGTATCCATCTACAGAAGTATTAGAGCTATCTGTGACTTTATCATTAGCAGAAATAAAATATCATACTAAATATCTTGTTTGCTCATTTTTTCTTTGCAATTTTGGAACTAATCAGATCTGCTACTAGGTCTTGTTATTTATTGCATTACTTAAGAAGCATAGGTATTATTTTATAACAACCAGTTTCTAAAAATAATTTGATAGCTATATTTTAATAAAATTGATTTCCTTTTTAATACTATACATCTTATTTCTTAATTCATGCATTAAAATATTATTCTGTCATCAGACTGACAGAAAGGTTCATGAAACAAAAAAGTTAAAATTGTTTAAAATCCATAATACTCTCTTGATTTTTGATAATAATATTAACGTGTCATCTGTACTGTGGTAATTATTATAAATGCTTGTATATTTGTTTTGTAATTTGATCTTTCATAGCTATTTAATTTACCCTCCTCTCCTCGGTACTGCCAAGCACATCCTACAACCCACCCACTTGTTCCCATTCTCTCCTGCTCCACCCTAAGACATAAGCTGGCCAACAGTTTGGTCTGAACTATTGCTTTCTAGAGCTAACTCAGGAAAAAAGCTATGTCAAATCAAATACAGTTTTAAATATGGACAATTTTTAGCACTATGTGCTCTCTGTTAAATGAGAAACAGTGTAGGCTGATGCATGTGGGACACTCATTAAGTTGCATCTGACAGGCTCTGATGCTCATTTTTGACACTGGAAGCTGACATGAAACCACAGGTAGAAAATCCATTTACACCTTTCTCCACTGATTAAAAATTTGAAATATAAATTTTTCTTTCATTTTCCTGATAGATTAAATATTATTCAATAAATGACTTCTAATGTCAGTAACCTATTCAGGGATGTGGCATAAACACACTCTCTCTTGTTATACATGTAGAACATATTCCTAGAATATAAACTCCTTAAGGAAACTGCTATTCTGTTCAGCTAGAAAAATGTCTAGAAAAAGAGTAGGCACTTTATATATATCTGGTGAAAGAATTACTACATGGATTTTTTTGTTGACTTCATGATATGTCCTCATATTACATGTAAATTGCATGATTTATTTACCCTTTTCCTAGTCTTAGACATTTAGTTCATTTTTACCTTTTCCCCAGTGTTTCTGTCAGGATGTCTTCAGGAAACAGATGACATACTGAATGATTGGGAAGGACTTAATGGAGAGTGTGGGCAGGGTTAAAGGGATGGTGTAGTGTTTTAGGGGGGTGTGTGTGTGTGTGTGTGTGTGTGTGAGTTAAGCACTGCTTCACTGCTTCTGGCACTATAAGATGCTACTGCCTCATCTTGTATATTTCCTGCTCTAGTTCTAGAATCAGACATTTCTCCAAGGAGCCCTGGTTCCTTTAATTAGAAAATGGTATTAGAAACAAAGATCTGGATGCTAGGTGAGTTCACTTGTACTGGATGGTATTGCTGCTAGGCCATCTCAGCTAACAGAGCAAGAAATACACATGTGTGTAGACTACCTTGTACATATACACATATCTATAAATATTTCAATATATAGCCATCTGTAATAATATTAAAGTACATGAGTTTTCATTGACTTCTCCAACTCTAATCCTTTACCACATGGATCAGGCTGTCTTCCTCCCCTTGCTTATCTGTAAATTCTCACAACAGTAAGAAATGTAACTCCCACTATCTGCCATCCATTTACTTAATTATTCAATTTCAGTATAAATGTAGACCAGCATAATTGTTAACCTATACCCTCAGAAGAAACAACTTTATTAACTAGAATGCAGTGCATATATGTAATTTCTTCCCATTTAGTCTTAGAGACTTGACTCATTTCCAGAGTTATTTAGGGCAGTACCTTTCCCTCCCCCTCCTTTCACTCAGGTTGTGTCATACAATTTTAAAGTTAGATTATCTTGTAGTAGTCTGCACTCCTTCTTGGACCTCACCTCTCCAGTCCCCAATTCCTAAATGATTTTTTCTTTTAATGTGCATATATTAAAGTTTATTCTGTGCTGTAACGCTGTATGGGTTTTGGCAAATGTATAATGTCATGTAACTACTGTTGCAGTATCATACAGAATTCACTGCTTTAAAGTTCACCTTTGTTCACCTATTCATCCCTACTATCTTCCTCCCAAACCACTGCAACCACTGATCTTTCTATTGTCTCTATACTTTTGCCTTTTCCAGATTGTCATAGTGTTTGAATCATTCAGTATCTAGCTTTATCGAACTTGAAATATGCATTTTAGTTTTTCACTTAGCACTATGCATTTTAGTTTCCTCATTTGTGTGTGTGTGACTTGATAGCTCATTTCTTTTTATCGCTGAATAATATTATATAGGTATACCACAATTTGTTTACCCATTGACCTACATTTTGTGCTAGTCTGAGCCTACTGATAAGCAATGTCGCAGCTAGACCAGCACTTGTGGTTCTTATGATTGCAAAACACCCTCAGCAATAACCATCAGAAAACTCTGGGGAAAAAACCCCAAAGGTTTATTACTCACAACTCCTGGAAAGCACATGGCACACCTAGGAGCACACATGTAGGTCTTGGGGAGGAAGAGTTGGAGAGAGACAGAGAGAGAGAGAGCGAGCGATAGCTAGTGCATGGGTCTGGGGTTCTATTTTTATTGGGGTCGAGAGCGGGGGCCTAGGGTTTCTCACTCTTTATTGGTGAATTTAAAAAGAGTAGAAATTTAAGGTGCAGGAAGAGAAAAACAAGTGGCTCACAGACTGCGAGAGGTGTTGAGACTGGGAAATTTTAACTCCTATACTAGCTTAATTATTTTTTCCTGTGGAAAGCCTTCTCTTTATCTGATTTCCTATATCTTCATAGACTCTCTGCTGTGTTTTGTTTTTTGTTTTTTCCCTCAGATGAAAGTGTTATTGCATGTGCTTACGCTAATAAAATGGTGTGCAGTTCCCATAGTTTTATTATAGCCCAATTTCATGCTGCATATTATGTCATTTTGCCACACCAACTTGAAAAACTTTTTGTCCAGTTTCCAGGGTTTAAGAACACACAGACTAAAAATATCCCCATTTGTGATAATATCAAATTCCACTTGTTCCCTACATCAATAATGCCTTGATAGCCAACCTTCTTAAAGAAATTGTGAACATAGCTCTCTCCTAAAAGTTTTTCCATCGCTGACCCTAACTAAGATGATTCACTTATAAGGCATATCTCCAAATTAAAATATGTCCAAAATAATACCCCCTAATGTGTCCCATTTTTTCTTTGTCCTGTTATATTATAGGGGGTGCCTTAATTGTATAGATATAGTAGTATCTTGGCCAACTACAAAGGGGGCATCTTCGTAATAGAGGGTCATATGTAAGTTTTCACCCCTTGGTCCCCATTCAGGGGACTGATACTGGGAAAAAACCTGCTTGCCTATCTCCTTTTGTTTGAAAGTGATATGTTTTCCATAAATCATAGAGAATCATCCACCATTATTTATTGTTTAATCTAGCTCCACTTTTCTTACAGTGTTTATTTTTCTCAGATGCTGGCAATAAGTTGTTTACATGTCTTTATAGTCTATAATCCTATATGTATATATTTATATCCTGTTAGGTATAATGTTATTATTGTTATTTTGGTAGGATATTGGCAAAACCTGTTGTAGAGCTTCTCTTCTGACACTGGTTTATACTCTCAGATTTCTAGAGAAGACCTTAAGCTAAATTTTTAAAGTTTAGTTTAGTGATGGAAACTATTAAGGATGCTTATAGAAAGCTGGCAGCTCATATTTATTCCGTTAATGTCTGTTTTTCTTGAAACAGTTTTATCACATTTAGTTAGATAAAGATAGAATCCCAAATTATAATGGGATAATAATTGGACATGAAATTCTTCCAAAAAATCAGTGAATTATTTTAGCAAACATATATAAATTAAATAAATATAACAAAAAATGATCAATTTCATATATATACACATATTTTTATATAATAAATGTAAGAATTATCAATTACTATGAAAAATAGATATGTTAAAACATATATCCCTAAATAGTTCCTTGATTACAAGACTTAAAAGACTTGTAATTTTGGTGTCTGTTCATATTCACAGAATTGATTCTTTGTATATGTGTCATTTAACTAGCTGAAATTTCAGACTTATCTTACCAAATAGTATAAAAAAATACAATAGTGTGTTGGAAAGATCAAACAACATATGTACGCCTTTTGCCAAATCCACAAAATAACTGCGTAATCACAAATAGCTTTCTTTATCTCTCCAAACCTTATATATCTCATCTGGAAAAGGATTCAGAAAATATGCCTATAGCCCAGAAGTTGTTTTTTTTTTTTTTTTGATAAATACGTTAATGTATGTGGAAGTACTTTGTTGACTACAAATCTTAAATTGATAATATACTAAAATCAATCACATACACTTGTTTTGTATGTACATTTTATCTGAGAAACTTTGCCTGAAAAACATGATTGAGGTAATGAAAATACTTTATCTGAGTTTAAATTATAGTGATAAGAAATAATGATATAATTCAATTTTGGATGTGGATTTTATATGCTGAACATCCTATTTAATTACAATAATTTACATTTTTTTCTTGGTTCACAAATAGCCAACAGCCATTTTTCACAAATGCAACTGAAATATAATTAAGAGAACAAGGGAATTATAATAAAATAATTTTCAGTTTTTAAAGTTAACAAGATTCAAGTGAATTCCCTGATTATAAAATCAAAATTAAACCAAACTTAAAATATTATACTTCATAATGCATCTGATGGTATTTATTTATCAACAAAAAATGTGATTAAAATGCAGAGCATTTAAGGCTGATAGAGATAATTAACCATAGAAAAATTTAGTAATCAGCTTGTTGCTATTGAATAAATAAAGGATATGAAGAATTTTTAATAAACCCTATGGGATAAGAGCTTGCTAACTTTAAAAACAAATGCAACAAAAATCCTTTATAATGTGCACTTTTGTCTAAGAGCTGAGGAATGTATAGGTGTTAAATTGGCCCGGGAGGGGTACACTAATTTTTCCTAAGGGTGAAAGAATTATGCCTAGAATTATGAGGAAAATGAAGAAGGTATTTAATAAAAGGGCTTCACTGTTCAAACACTCTATAATTTATACCAATCACTTTGTGAAGTTCATACGTAATCCCATGTTATGCAAACTTTTATGATTATTACTCTTACTTCACTGCAGACTGGATTTCATTTGTTAGAAAAAACACCAGAACTCTTTTAAAAGGCACATTTCCTCCCAGTTAAACTCTTTCCATATCTCTAACAGCCTGCTTTGGCAATTGAATATTGTCAATCTCATATGTGATCCCAGGCTCAAATTAGGATTATCCATTTTAGGCATGAATCAACTAACCAATTAATTTTACAAATATATTTTTAATTACCTATGGCATGTCAATAATTGTTTCATGTAGGACACAGTGATTTACAAAATATCTCACCACCATACAAGTTACATTATAACTAAAGGAAACAGTCAACAAACATAATCCACTAAATGAAAGGTATAATTAAAATCATTGTAAATTATATGAAGGAAATAAATGGATGGTATGAAATAAATCAGTAGAGACTGAAGTTGGGTAAGCTCTTTTTGAAAATGTTGTTATGGAAGACTTTGCAAGAAAGCAAAATATGATATAGAAACTGAAAATAATGAGAAGGAGTTGACTATGGATGGGCCAGGTAAGATTGTTCAATGTCAGAGTATAAGTAAGGCAAAAACTTGATTTGGGCAAGCACATAAAGCTCCTGAAGGAGGCTTCCAGGTGGGTGAATATGGAGCAATATTACTTAACAGCAGTACAATTAATATCAGGAGCATTGACATCAGTCTGACAGAATTCAAATCCTGGACGCCTTTCACTTTCCCACAGGTGCCTGCCATTCTGTGATTTTAGCAAGTTACTTCAACCCCAGTTTACCCCTCTTTCTAATATGGTCATGCATTCCTTATAATATTGTTACAAGGAGTGTTAAAGAAACGGTGTCTGAAAAAAGACTTAGCACAGTGCCTACAACACAGAAGGCAAGTTAGAGTAAATGTTGGTTGCCAGCATCACAGATGTTAGTAGGCTATTTCTAGAGCAGTAGAGCCCAAGTGCAAGGGAGTGCCTAGATTTAATTTTCAATCTTTCTGTTGCTATTTATATGAACTTGTGCAGTCATTTAACCTCTCTGTGCCTCAGTTTCCTTATAATAATATGAGGGATATAAGGGATTATAAAAGGGTCTATTTTAAAAGGTTGCCATAAATATATAAATTAAATTACATAAAATCAGTAGACCACTGGATCACTTTGCTTCCTATTGTTAATTATCTGAAATGTTAGTAGTAGCAGTATAAAAATGACTTCATTTTGACCAAAAACAAGAAGAAAAATGATTCTTTATTTTTCTAATAGATCTTCTTTTCCCCTGATATAAATGACACTCAAAAATAACTCAATCATCTACCTAGTTCACAAACTAATAATCTAGGAGTTATATTTTATTTCTCCTTTATTTAATCCTTTATAATCAATACATGAGAAAGTAGTATTTTCTTTTCTGAATATTGACTATGAAGATCTTACTCTGGTCTTCGGTCTGGTTCCTCAGAAACAGACATTGAGGCAAGGATTTGGGTGCAAGTGATAGGTTAACAGATTGCTTCTAGGTCAGGAAGTGAGGGAGAGAGTGGGAAAGCAAGGCAGGAAGAAGAATCCAAGTGAGAGTATAGTTTCAGTCAGTTCCAGCCTCAGCATGATTTTTTTCTCTTTTTTTTTTTTATAAATTTATTTGCTTATTTATTTTATTTTTGGCTGCATTGAGTCTTCGTTGCTGCATGCGGGCTTTCTCTAGTTGCGGAGAGTGGGGGCTACTCTTCGTTGCCGTGCACGGGCTTCTTATTGTGGTGGCTTCTCTTGTTGAGGAGCATGGACTCTAGGTGTGCGGGCTTCAGTAGTTGTGGCACATGGCCTCAGCAGTTGTGGCTCGTGGGCTCTAGAGTGCAGGCTCAGTAGTTGTGGCGCACGGGCTTAGTTGCTCCACGGCATGTGGGATCTTCCCAAACCAGGGATCGAACCTATGTCCCCTGCATTGGCAGGAGGATTCTCAATCACTGCGCCACCAGGGAAGCCCAGCATGATTCTTTAGGGGAGATCTGGGATGCAAATAACATGTTGGTTTTAATACTTCTGTACCTGTTAGACAATGGCTCAGGGATTCCATGGGAGACAACTGTAAACCTGCAGGCATTTAGGCTCCCTGTGCCTGTGAGCAAAGTGGCTCCAGTAGCCAAGGGAAGTCCTTCAAAGAGTTGCAGGTGCAGGCCATTAGAAGCAAAGCACACAAAAATTGTAGTGCATGCAGAGTGTGTGTGTATGTGTGTGTGTGTGTGTGTGTGTTGCCCATATTAAAGAATCAAAGGAAACCTGAGTAGAGTAACAGTGTCCACTTCAAACTTCTCTATGAGCCATCGTCATCTCTTTCTGCACTAGAGTGATGACTTTAACTGTCTCCCCCTTAACCAAAGTCTTTCCTATCCTCTAACCTGTTTTCTAATCTGTAGCCAGATTGATCTTTTCTAAACATGGCATGTTAAAGTCTTCCAACTGCTTGCACTGGAAATGAAAACAAATTTCTTACTATAGCTTATAGTGGCCTATGGGATCCTGGCCTCTGCCTAAGTCTCTGGCTCCATCTAATATACAGCTGAACTTTTCTGCTTAAAAGGCTTACATTCTACCCAAAGTGGGCATCATAGAACAGGCCACAGGAAATGAAGAATGCTCTTCAATTTCTCTTTCAAGTGTCATCAGCAAGGACGATGGCCAAAGGAAATTTCCCAGTGGGAAGAAACCAGGTTACCCAGAGTAGTCAACTAAGGAATTTGTTGTATTTCATCAAAGTGAATTAACAGCTATTCTGGAGATTCTCTGGCTGCTCATTTTTTACTGCACCATCCCTGATCAATAAAATGCAGGCATATTCTAATCTACTGGGCATTAGATATTACTTTTCCATTACACTTTTTGTAAGCATTATTTGACATTGTAGTGTTCTGACATTTATTTCAGAGTTTTACAGGTTGAGGTTAAATTTACCAGTTTCCAGTAGTTTACAGGATTGGTAATAGCCACATAAAGTTGATGGAAATAATCAATAAACAATCTAAAATAAGGATGTTGATGGAAAAATCAATAAACAATCTATAATAAGAATAAAAAGAGTTTTATTTGGGCCAAGCTGAGGACTTTAGCCCGAAAGACATAGATTCAAGAACTTGAATTGTGTTCCGCCAGACTACGAAATGAAGGAGGCTTATTAAGGGCAAAAACCTTTATATGTTAAAAAATTACATAAGCTGTTTGTCAAGAATTAGGATTGGAGCTAGCAAGAAGAACAATCCTTGTTAAGCAAGGATTGGTTGGGGTCCAAAATGGTTGTATAATTTCAAGGGGAGACCTTGAGATCATAATGTTGCAGCTGCTAGGAGATGTTGTTTAGAGAATGCGGGTGGTGTCCTTGAGTCTGATACAGTTTAGGAAATTCAAGTTCTCAGTGATGCAGGAAAGTGTCTAAAACCATGTCCTCAATGGCCACCCATCTCCATTTTGGATGACTGAACCACAATTACTCCATTTTGGTTTTTAAATGCACTCTTTTCTTAAATGGTTAAAGCAGATGTACAATGCATGTTCAATAAGCCATGGCTACGCTCTTTTAGTTAGCATAAAGTTCAAGTTAAACCATGTATAAGCCAGAATGACTTCCTCATACCTCAATATGTGAAAATTTCTACCATCAAGAATAATTATCATTGCCCAAGATTTCAGAGTAAAAGACAATAACGTGACTTTGATTTCTCTCATTCCGAATGAGAGATTTGTGGCCACACATGTGTATTTTGTTAAGTAAGAACATTTTTTTAAATAATAGGTATGGAAACTAGGGTACATATAGCTGGACAAGCTAATAGCTCTGTACCAATAGCAAGCATCCATTCTTTACTCTGCTATGTTGGTGACAGATTAATACATATATATGACTATATTGGAAGCAAACATGGCTGATAATGGCAATGATGGTGTTGCTAATGAAAACACTAACATGTTGAGAATTTGTATGCTAGCACCATGGTAACTTACTATAAGCTACATGTATTATCTTATGTAAAAAATATTGTTTAAAGCTGTGGATCTAAAAACTAGCTCCAACACTTACTATCTGTATGATCTTTGTCAAATTACTTAAATTCCTCACACCTCAGTTTTCTCATAGGTATATGCTACTGTAAAAATTAAATAAATCTTTGTATTACAAATAACTATGACTTTGTGATAAAAGTTCAAATAAAATTAATAACAATACCTTGTGAATCAGGAACTGATTATTCTCTTTTTATACAAGAAGTAGTTGAAACATAGTGATGTGGGTAAATATCCAAAAGTCTCAGATAATAAGGGATAAAGTCAAGCTAGATGCTTATATTTGACCTTTATGACTTGATAACTGCAACTGAATCCACAGATATATGGTCCAGCATTGGACATCTGGCCTAAGCCATGTAAATTAGAGTCCATTTCCAGAATTTTTTAAAGATAGAAAAGACCATCAGTTGCTTTCTGGATTGGATGATGTTAAATCTGAACTTCATATATTTGTATATTTCATCAGGTTGAGAAGGCTTAGGTCAAAGCCAGAGAGAAAAGAGAGAGAGAGGGAGAGCTCAAGTACTCAAGCCCCTAATTCTAGTTTTCATAAGCAGGAAATGCCCAGTTGATTCTTTACTCCTTTCATTCTTTCCTTTCCACAACTTGATATTATAATCCAATGAATTCTTTTTTTTTTTTTTGCCTACACTAGTTGGAGATGGGTTTTTATTGCTTATCAAATCATTATCAGCAGCAGCAATATCTCACATCTTCTAGATTAAATCCCTTACTAATTAAACAAATTTACTAATAAATAAAATTAATTTTGAAATACCAAATGAATTACTTTTACTTCAAGAAGAATCAACTTACTATCTCAATAGAAAAACATTGTTTATTTCAAAATTCTGGATCAATTATCCCATAGGTAAGACCTCATATCTAATTTTGCAATACCAATTTTGTATGCTCTGTTTTTTTTTTATTATTTTAGGAAATATATGTGGTGTTGTTTTTAATTATCAGATAAAATGTTCCTGAATATGAGGAGAGCATGTTCTCCTCAGTCTCAAATAAATTTGAGTGACTTACTCAACTGAGTTTTGGGAAAAAAAGTTATTGATTGTAAAGGATCAACATGGTACAGTGCTAGGTAATGCTAGACACAATCCAAAGTATATTTGGTATCATTTAATTTGCCTTGAGGCAACATCTCAACGTATTAGAGAAGAGCAAGGAGGAGGAGAAGAAGAGGAAGAGGTGGAGGAGGAGAACAGCTTGCAAAAGTTGGTAGATTGTGAACAGAAAACAGTGTTCTTATTCATATATATGTATATATTAATAAATATTCTACTTTTATTAGTCTTGAGGACTTTAGGAACACTTGATATGATCTTTGGTATATTATGGAGCTTATCTTTTCAAAATAATGAATATTTAAATTACTAATATATTCACATTTACATGCTGTAATACAGTGGTAGTAAAGTCAGCTGTTAAATTCCTATTTATTTGTATTATATATGTCTCCCTACTTATCTGTATGATATATGAGTTTTTAATGACAGTTCACTATGTAACATGGAAAAATTATGTATTAATGATATATTATTTATAACATTTAAATAACATTCAGAAAAGTTTTATAGTTTACAGGTTATGTGAAAATGAAACACAACCTAATAAACCATTTTTCTCCCACTACTTTTCAGGGGAAACAGACAGTACATTGAATTTGATTTCCTGCTGAAGCTGCAGATAATGAGGACTTATCATTGCCTACCCCTATTCATCTGGACCTATATGTTTCATACAATTGATGCTACCCTATTTCAAGAAAAAGCTAACAGTGAAAGGATAGTGGGTCTGACAGAAGATGATGGTAAAACGCTACATCGCACCAAGCGTGGCTGGATGTGGAATCAATTCTTCTTGTTGGAAGAGTACACAGGTACAGACACACAATATGTAGGCAAGGTAAGAATTTTTATATAAGTCTAGAAGCTGAAAGTGATAGTTATTTTTTACAGCAGCTTTCCACATCACTAATGATTATTTTAAAATATTTGACAAATGGCGATGTGCAGAAGGCATGTTGTAAATTCTTTCGGTAGGATAGTGTGGGGAATGTGATTTATTCAGGTAGTTAGTTTAGGTCAGTATCCATAGTAAGCCTCAAAATAAAATAACTAATTTGTGGACTTAATTCCTTATTAATCAGCTAGATATGATTTAATATTATGCATGTGCATCTAAACGATTAAAAAAAACTTTCTTTGAAATTTAAAGTTATGGGTAAATAATAACTCAGTGTGTTATATGAAGCAAAGCAAAATGCAATTGCAATATACCAAAAGTTACTAAAATGTATTGGTCTCTGCTGATGAATAATTTATCAAAAAAGTTAAATTAAAATGTCATTAAGATTTCTTAACTCCATATTTCTGATATTTTCTAGGATTGTGGTGGGAGCTGGGTCTGTAGATAGGAAGTGCTAGTAAAAAAAATTAAAAATTGTACGTGGATAAATTCAAGGTGGTAGGATTGCATATGGCAAGATAAAACACAGACACACATGTGAACACACACGCACACATCTACACAAACGTTAATCTAATGGGATGAAGTTAGACCACTACTATGAAACGCCCAAACATGCTGAGATGTTTTTACACACAGCATGGGATGTGAATCTGTGTTAAACTCTCTTGTACAAATTCACTGTGGGTGAAGCACAAATCTGGGATGATCAATTTGCTTTCAGTGTCAGGGTGTACCAAAGGACCAAGAGGATGAATTATGAGGATTTTTTTATAAGGAAATACTGTAGAATATTTTATGTCATTTCAGATGTTTGCAATATAAGAGAGAAAAGTCAGAAGTGTCGAAATTAAGAGCAACTTTTGTTTTCACAATAATGCAAACTGAAGTTTACTAATTCTGTTTTCTATAATAAGGGACACCTTTGGTTCTTACTCAGGAAGATTACAAAGTAATAACAATTGCCATGTAGTTTCACTGTAATTTGAATAGACACATGTGACTGAATTACTTGGGCAGAATAGTAATACTGCTCAAGAGAAGAATTAAATTTAACAAGAAGCATAGCAAAGTCTCCTACTATTCTGTTAGAGAAACTTCGTATGCAATTGATTTTTTACACATTAGATCTAGATCTTGAAAAATCCATAGCTATCATGGATTAATAATCAATTGCTCACTTGTTTATAATTATTGAGAACTGAGCAGATTTAAGTATTTTAAAATCTGGTTGTTAAAACATATTTATTGCATGAAGAGATAAACTTACAGAGATAGTATTTATTATTTCTAAAGGAAACAGTATTCATACAATAATTCTGAAATATCAACTTAATTGACCAATACATTTTAGTTAAAAGATATGTGTTTTTTAAAATTATTTGGCCGCTCCGCGCGGCATGTGGGATCTTAGTTCCCTGACCAGGGATCAAACCTGCGCCCCCTGCTTTGAAAGCACAGAATCTTAACCACTGGACCGCGAGGGAAGTCCCAGAGATATGTATTTGTACTTGATTTGCTAAGCGTAATTGTCGAACTGCCTATAAATAGTCACCATCTAAATTCAATAAGGTATCTTTTTTACAGAATTAGCTCTCATTTTGTTCATAGTTTTAATTCCAAAACGTTTACTATTCCATAGCTGAAATTATCCAAAGTATAATCATAGAATTCTGAACTGGAAGGGAATTCTAACATTCATGAAACTCTTGGTTACAACTGGATACTCCTGGTGTAGGTGTTAACTAAAATGATGAGAAACAGAAACACCAGCTGTCAAATCGTTAGGAGTCTGGTTTATATTCGACTGAGTATCAAACGGTGGGATGACTCTCTCTCTTGCACTTTCATATGTTAATGTGTGTACTAAATATGGATATTTTCCCCAAGCATATATAAAATGATGTTCTTGGATAGGCGATTTTCTCTTAGGCTTTTAGAGTATGGCAGTATGATTTGTACAGAGACAGAAATAAAGTTTGAAATTTCATGAAGGATATTTAATAAATGTTTATAGCACATTATAGTGTTTTTCAGAATCTAAATAAATGATCTTTATAAAGGTTTTAGAATGTCATTACTTATGGTGCAGTACATGTACCAGCTGCTTCTGATTTATGGGCACATTGTATCCCAAAAAACTCTTTACAGTTTCATTGTTTAAAACTAAGAACATATGAGAAAAATATTAAGCATTAAAGCTAGGTGCTCAGGACAGTCTACAAAAGCTTATTTCATACTGAATTCTACAAAATCTACTTTTACAATAGAGTGCTATCATTTCATTCTTACTGCCAATCCCCTCACTGCCAGTACTGTAATACCACAACTCTGCACCATTGCATCAGCACACTAAATATAGTCTTTTCACTTGACTTTAATTTTTAATTCTCAAAAATATATTACACACTGTTTCTTGAATGATATCAATCTCTTGGACAAAATGTATATAGAAAAATAACCTAAATTTACTTAGGTAGCTTTCAGTGTTCAGTATCATTGTGTATTCCTGCCTATGTTCTATACTCCCATAATTAGGTAGCCTTGGCTCCTAAAAAAGTGAAAGCTTTCCTTTTCCAAATACTTGACCTCTATCTGATCATGTTCACAGGCCCTTTTCCACAGAGTATCTAACATCCTTTTCCATAATCTCATCTCTTCTCTTTGCTTTAAGTCCTACATCAAGTACATCCTCCTACATAAAGCCCATCTTCATTCTCCCCAGCTAGAATTTCCTGTCAAAGTTATGAAATCATCTATCAAAACCTTATTTATGGCACAATTTTAATTATCTTGGTCTAGTAATTTATCTCCTAGAATCTGTGACATTTGGGATTTGAATTAGTGTTAGATTTAAGGTATTTTTCTTTCTCAAAATATTTGACATAATATATTTACTCAAAATTAATATTCAGTTGATATCTCAATAGATCTTTACTGAGTATTTATTAATCTGGGTCCTGAGAGATCGACACTATAAAGCACAGAAAGAGCAAAATTAAAAGAAATATATGTCCTTTCTTGACACATGTTACACCAAAGTTGATTCCCTTTCTATATTTCTGTTATACTCGAGGGCCCTAATTGTAACTAAGCCCCTCCCATTTTGCTCTAGGACCTCAAAACAGCACATACAGTTTAGAATCATTTCACTCCAAAATAACTACCACAGGTATTTAGAATTAAAAGTTAAATAAGTGCTGATTGAATTAGGAATTATAACTACTTCTAGAACAATTTTCATTTAAAATATATTAGTGAGCATATTTTTTCTGGAATATAAGTAAAAAACTGTTCAAAAAATATTAGAATGTCGTAGAAAATGTTTATTAGTATGATTGCCAATTATATGTGTGATTTTTCCTGATATCTTCCACCGATTTCGCTGCTTTTGAACTGTTTCAATACTCCAACATTCTCTTCCTCTACTTCCAAACTTTCAGAGGATCAAATGCACCCTTACATACTCATCAGTGTTAAAAAAAGAAGAAAACAAAAGAAAAAAGAAAGAAATAGAAGTAGTAGATTCTTCAGGAGGGTACAGGGAGAGCGACAGGGGAAAGTATTTAAGCACAAGCATCATTAATTATAATTATTAGTAATAATTATCATTATTATCATTATAATAAAAGGAATTTGTGCTACCTACAAAAAAACAGGTCTAGAAAATTAAAAATTAATTTAAAAAAATCAGAGATAACTATAAGCATACCAAGACAAGGTAAATTGTTTACATATTTCTACTTATTTACTAGTTATATTTTCTTAACATTCTTGATTTTCTATTGTTCATGAATATTTTATTTTGCCTTTCTCATTCAATGTTGTGTTTTTGGATATTGTTAAAATGTCAATATTAGTCATGTCATATTATGTCATATACATAATCATAATCATTTAAAAAATTTCCAAATGTTCTATTTAGACTGTCTGGTTTTATACGTGCGTGTGTGCGCACACACACATACACTCACATCTCTCTGTGATATAAAAATTTTGTACCTGATAAGTTTTAGTGTGTTTTAAATTATCTTTAGGATGAACTGGGAGATTGGGATTGACATATATATACTAATATGTATAAAATGGATAACTAATAAGAACCTGCTGTATAAAAAAATAAATAAAATAGAATTCAAAAATTCAAAAAAAATTATCTTTATTTAGGATAAATTATTGAAAGTGAATTTCGCAGAATCAAAGATATGAATGAGTTTAAGGTTCTGGATGTATATTAGTCAATTGCATTTCAGAAAATTTATACGACTATGTATAAATGTAAAGTCATTTACATACGACTATGTAAACTATCCTATGTTTCAACAACATAGGATATTTGTATGTTGGATATTTATTTGTAAATTTATCACTGTATTTTAATGTGGATGTTAACCCTGTGCATTACTGTTCAATTAGCTTGAAAAACTGAACACCTACAATGTGGGATACTATGCTGAGTCCTAAAAATAGGAGTCAATAAGATGAACTGGTCCTTATCTTCGAAATAGACAGAAATAGCTTATTGTAGATAGGAAATTCTCTATCTACAGTAAGCAAAATGCTATTATTGCTGGCCTGCTAGGAGAAAGACCCAATAGAAGTCTCAATTTAGGGGAAAGATGACACATTGTTTTTCTTACCCAATGGACTGAATTCCTAATACCTAAACTTTCACCTAAACTGGAATCATTCTCTAAATTAATGTTTATTTATTTGGTAATTTAGGAACTGCCATATTTCCCTATTCCAGTGAACACAGACATTTTTACCAGATAATCACAAATATTCAAACTTTCCTCGTGCAAACATTTTGTAATTTGTCCACAATAAATCCTAATAACTCACGTTAAGGGTCTTATAGCTATGCTGGTGGTGTTCATGGGAAAGGTGTTAGAAAGTTATTCTAAAAATCGTCCAGCCTTCTTTACACTGATTTAAATCATAAAGTAATTGTGGTCACTCTAGATATGCTATTAAATTTATAATTAGTGGAATTTCCTCAGTAAATATTCTATTTCTCAGCCAGAATTTCCTAGTGATGTGATTGCTATAAATCATCATAGTTAGAACTATACATTAAAAAATAGAGGCAAAAACAAGGGTTCAAGGTTAATGAATAAGTAACTTGGCAAATCTAAGGGGAAAGAGGCCTTCTGCTCCTACAGTGGGGAAGTGATATGTTTGTTATTTTGTGAAAGTTTCAACTCCCTCGGTACTTTCTAACAACAAAAGTTTTTTTTTAATTAAAATTGCATTCTCCCCCAGTATATATTCTATTTTTCCTCTATGAATACAATCAAGATTTGTTGCTATTGTGTGTTATCGGTTTTAGGAAAAAACTTCATTTAAAAAACTATTTTGGTAAATGTGTCTTAATACTTGAAAAAACCGTGTATTGCTTAGTTACAGGGTATAGTATTCTGCAGTCTTAGGTAAAGATGATGATGGTATTGTTCAGTTCTCTGTCATTACAATTTGTGTATCTCCTTTTTCCAATTCTTACTGTTAGAAGAATATTAAACAGTTCCATTTAAAAAGTTCTCTTCTTACATTTGTCGATTTTTTCATTTATTTCTATGCAAGTATTAGGTGCATGGCCAATTATCTTTTATGTTTCTGATTAATTGATGTTTCATTATTGAGAAACATCACCTTTATCTTTGATAATACTACTTGCTTGAAGTGTACTTTGCCTGATCCAAATTTATCCATGCCAACTCACTTATGTTTGTGTTTTTGTTGTTTATCTTTTTCCATCCTTTTGTTTTCAGTCTTTCTGTGTAATTATAGTAAAAATGCAGCTCTTGTAAACAGCTCAGGGTTGGTTTATGCTTTTTTATCCAGTCTGATAATCTTTAACATTTCATTGGAATGTTAAGTCCATTCATATAAAATGCAATTATTGATATAGTCTGATAATCTTTAACATTTAATTGGAATGTGAAGTCCATTCATATAAAATGCAATTATTGATATACTTGGATTTGAGTCTGCCATTTTCTTATTTTCTTTTGCCCCATTTATTTTCATACCTTTGTTTCTGCTTTCCTACCATCTTTTTTGTTAATTGCATATTTTTTAAATATCTGAATTTATGTCCTTTATAATTCATCCTTAACCTATTATACTGTGAACTGAATTAACATTATATATTTTATAATTGTTTATAACATGTTTACAATTATTACAGTAATCTTTCAACAATATAATTTCTCTTGCCTGTAGGACTTCATTCTATTTTTGTCATATATTTTCCTTCTGTATATATTATAAAGTGCATCATACATTGCTAATGTTTATTATTTAGGCATTTTATTATTTATTTAAAAGCAAAAAATTTTAAAAAATATTGTTATATTACATGATTACCACTTCCAGTCATGCTTTTCATTCTTTCATGTACATCTTAATTTCTGTATGCTATCATTTCCCTTCAAACTGAAGACTTCCTTTAGCATTATTTGTAGTGTGAGTTTGCTGGAAGCAAATTTTCTTAGCTCTTTTTAATCTGAAAATATCACTATTTGACTTTTAATTTTGAAAAATATTTTAATTGGTTATAGAAATACATACTGATTTGACAGGTTTGTTTTTTTTTTTCCTTTCAGCACTTTAAATTTTTGTTACATTGCATTGTGGATTCTATTACTTTTAATAAGTCAGTCATTATTCTTACCATTGTTGCTCTGTATATAATGAGTATTTGTCTCTGGTTGCTTTTAAAGTTCTGCCTATATCATCGGCTCTCAACAGTTTGTCTTAGCAAGTATCTTACTTTGATACCTAAATGTGTTTTATTAATCCTGCTTGGTATTCACTGGCCTTCTTAGACCAGCAGATCTTTTTCACTAAATTTTAAAATGTACGATCATTTTATTTTTGTGGCCAGTTCTACAAAATTAATAAACAGCATGGACATGTAGATTTAAACCACTCAAACACCAGAATGACCAAGAGTAAAAAGACAGAAAATCCCAAGTGAATGTGATATGAACAAGCTGGAACTCTCATGAATTCAAGTTGAACTATGAATGCTAGAAACATTAAAACATTCTGAGGGTTGTTCAAATTGTACAAAGAACTATACAGCATTCAGCAAGATTTACCAATTATCAACATCTCACCCACTTTGTTTTATCACTCTTTTTATTTATACAGATTTTATATTGTGGCTGAACCATTTCAGTTTTGTCATTACTTTTAGGACTTGTCTCTTTCTGAGCTCTATAGGAGTAGTTGCAAACCCACAATAACTTGGCAAGATTGAACTCTAATTTCTGTTTCCTGCTGATGAAATCCACAACTCCTTAGCCTTCTTGCTGACATTTTCTACTAAGTTTCATGGAGTCGGATATTGTGCATGTGAAGTTTAGACATCAACTTGGAGATGTTAACGGAGACTTGAGGGTTCCATTCTCTGTGACCCTCTCCTCTCTAAGATTGTGCTCTCCAGTTTCTATCTACCCTGGCAAACCCAAACTCCAATCAGTGTCTCCTCAGCCCAGTAATACTGCTTCTTCCTGCTTGGGCTCTAATTATATGTTCCTAACTGTATCTGGAAAGTACCCTTAGAGGAAAAGTCTGCTAATGCTATTAGGCCACAAAAATTTAACTCCAGGTCATAGGCTTTGCAACACCGCCTCTATTGATCGGTGTTTCGTGTCATCAAGCAGTTTTGTCTGTCTGTATATCCTTTGTTTGGGTCATGCTTTCATAATTATTCTCAGTGGATATATTTGTCCAGTGAAATTACCTGTGAGGATAAAAACCTAAATATCAAGATTGCTTTTGAGAAAACACATCATGATACGACTATGCACATTTCATGAACCAGTAAGGCTTATTATAATATTGTAAGATTTAAAAATGTTTCAAATGTGCTAAGTCAAAATAAGCTCTATTTTTTCCCCAAAGGTATACTTATTATTTCTGTTTCATGGTTTATTATATTAGGTAGGACTTTCAGAGTGTTTTATATCATAAGTGGTAGTGTGAATTAGTTCCTTACTGTGATATGTTACTCTAAACAATATGATCCTTGGTTTTTAAGGTTCTCTGGCATGTTAAGAAACATGATGGCTCACTGTTTTCTTCCTGGCAAAGAACTCAGACCTTCAAATGGAAATTTGCTGTGGCCATTTGTAAATGTTTTCTATTCACTTCTTGTCTGGACCAGCAAGCATATTTTAGAGTCACATTTCTGCTTTTCCATTCTTATCTCAAATGCCCAGTGAGAACAATGATAGACGTCCCTTCTTTCCAGGGCAGTTTTGAACACCACCACTCAATCTACCAATACATCAGTGAGAGCATGAGGGCAGAAGTCAGGTGTCACTAGTTAGCCTGCCTGTTTTGAACTATCTACTCTTCTACTGTGTACATAACAGGGTTATATAAAATAAACATAAAGAGCATTTTGTAAAAATACTTCCATTATGTCCACTGAGACTGGCTTATTCTTTGAAAATATAGATTTTTCCCCCTAGTTCAGTGTCTGGCATTTATTAGCACTCAATTCAATGTTGAAAGTAATCTAGGTTTTTGAGCACAGGAGTGTGATGTTATCATCACTATTATAATCACTGCACTGATTAAGCACAAGATAGAACTGAAAATGAACAGGCGGATGGCTTCCAAACTCACTGAACTGCTTTAATGGAGTTTTGCAAAAGGAAAGAAATATCACATATCATGATGTTTTACTTATTAATTTTCATAAGTACAAAAATCATTATTTTGCTCATTAAAGATGGCCTTTTTTTTAATATCAAGACGTGATTTTAACAAAATGGAGCAGAAGAGGGAAGAACTGTCTTAAAATATATTATGCAAAATAAGTTGGTAAAATTGAGCCACATTAAATATTATAAACAATACATGTTACTTTGTTAATTTTTAATGTGATTTAGAAAGTAAAGATGCATTATAAACACTGTTTTAACCTTAAATTCATTCATGATATTAAAGCAGAAAATGAAATCACAGTACAAAAATGAAAGCCCATACAAAGAAATATTTATTAACACATGTTTCTGAAGATATATTATGGTAGAGAGACAGACACTCAAATCAGTGAAACTTTTTGCTGTTGGTGTTGTTGTTAGAATTACTTGAAAAGCCTTGGTCATGGAAGGAGTTGAAATTGGATATTGTTTTACAGTTATATGTTTGTGATAAATTTAAACTCAGTCTCAAATGTATATCAATAGTTAATATGATTTGCACTGCTAATCTTCAAGGAAACTTTGAAGTAAAGAATACAAACTAAAATAGAGACCATAAAGGTGACTGCAAGCTAAAGTACAAAAGCAAGTGATGTAATTATGTAATCAGATATCTAGCAGGACTTTCCACAGGCTACACTGAACTTAGTAACTTAGGTTTTCCAGTTTCTTAGGCCATTAACTGAAGTCATAGTATAGAACTAATATGGAAAGCACATAGAGTAATTAATCTTAAAGCCCCATCTCATTATTAGGTATCACTTCAAAGATAGATAAAAATATAAACTTTTTTTTAACTTAAAAAAAAATTTTTTTAACATCTTTATTGGAGTATAATTGCTTTACAATGTTGTGTTAACCTCTGCTGTATAACAAAGTGAATCAGCTGTATGTATACGTATATCCCCATTTCCCCTACCTCTTGCATCTCCCTCCCACCCTCCCTATCCCACCCCTCTAAGTGGTCACAAAGCACCGAGCTGATCTCCCTGTGCTATGTAGCTGCTTCCCACTAGCTATCTATTTTATATTTGGTAGTGTATATATGTCAAAGCTACTCTCTCACTTCGTCCCAGCTTACCCTTCCCCCTCCCCGTGTCCTCAAGACCATTCTCTACGTCTGTGTCTTTATTCCTCTTCTGCCACTAGGTACATCAGAAACATTTTTTTGTTTTTTTAAGATTCCATATATATGTGTTAGCATACGGTATTTGTTTTTCTCTTTCTGACTTACTTCACTCTGTATGACAGACTCTAGGTCTATCCACCAAACTACAAATAACTCAATTTTGTTTCTTTTTATGGCTGAGTAATATTCCATTGTATATATGTAACACATCTTCTTTATCCATTCATCTGTTGATGGACACCTAGGTTGCTTCCATGTCCTGGCTATTGTAAATAGAGCTGCAATGAACATTGTGTGACATGACCAGTTTTGAATTATGGTTTTCTCAGGGTATATGCCCAGTAGTGGGATTGCTGGGTCATATGGTAGTTCTATTTTTAGTTTTTTAAGGAGTCTCCATACTGTTCTCCATGGTGGCTTTATCAATTTACATTCCCACTAACAGTGCAAGACAGTTCCCTTTTCTCCACACCCTCTCCAGCATGTATTGTTTGTAGATTTTTTGATGATGGCCATTCTGACTGGTGTGAGGTGATACCTCATTGTACTTTTGATTTGCATTTCTCTAATGATTCATGATGTTGAGCATCTTTTCATGTGTTTGTTGGCAATCTGTATATCTTCTTTGGAGAAATGTCTATTTAGTTCTTCAGGTCATTTTCGGATTGGGTTGTTTGTTTTTTGATATTGAGCTGCATGAGCTGATTGTATATTTTGGAGATTAACCCTTTGTCAGTTGCTTTGTTTGCAAATATTTTCTCCCATTCTGAGGGTAGTCTTTTTGTCTTTTTTATGGCTTCCTTTTCTGTGTAAAAGCTTTTAAGTTTCATTAGGTCCCATTTGTTTATTTCTGTTTTTATTTCCATTTCTCTAGGAGGTGGGTCAAAAAGGATCTTACTGTGATTTATGACAAAGAGTGTTCTCCCTATGTTTTCCTCTAAGAGTTTTACAGTGTCTGGTCTTACATTTAGGTCTTTAATCCATTTTGAGTTTATATTTGTATACGGTGTTAGGGAATGTTCTAATTTCATTCTTTTACATGAAGCTGTCCAGTTTTCCCAGCAACACTTACTGAAGAGACTGTCTTTTCTCCATTGTATATCCTTGCCTCCTTTGTGATAGATTAGTTGACAACAGGTGTGTGGGTTTATCTCTGGACTTTCTATCCTGTTCCATCGATCTATATTTCTGTGTTTGTGCCACTACCATATTGTCTTGGTTACTGTAGCTTTGTACTATACTCTGAAGTCAGGGAGTCTGATTCTTCCAGCTTTTACCCTCAATTTTGCTTTGGTTACTTGGGGTCTTTTGTGTCTCATACAAATTTTAAGATTTTTTGTCCTAGTTCTGTAAAAAATGCTACTGGTAATTTGATAGGGATTGCACTGAATCTGTAGATTGCTTTGGGTACTATAGTCATTTTGACAGTATTGAGTCTTCCAATCTAAGAACATGGTATATCCCTCCATCTGTTGTGTTACCTTCGATTTCTTTCATCAGTGTCTTATAGTTTTCTGAGTACAGGTCTTTTACCTCCTTAGGTAGTTTTATACCTAAGTATTTTATTCTTTTTTGTTGCAGTGGTGAATGGGATTGTTTCCTTAATTTCTCTTTATGATATTATGTTGTTAGTCTATAGGAATGCAAGAGATTTCTTTGCATTAATTTTGTATCCTGCAACTTTACCAAATTCACTGATTAGCTCTAGTAGTTTTCTGGTGGCATCTTTAGGATTATGTATGTATAGTATCATGTCATCTGCGAACAGTGACATTTTTACTTCTTTTCCAATTTATATTCATTTTATTTCTTTTTCTTCTCTGATTGCCATGGGTAGGATTTCCAAAACTATGTTGCAAAATAGTGGCAAGAGTGGACATCTTTGTCTCATTCCTGATCTTAGAGGAATACTTTCAGTTTTTCACCATTGAGAATTATGTTTGCTGTGGGTTTGTCGTATATGGCCTTTATTATGTTGAGGTAGGGTCCCTCTATGCCCACTTTCTGGAGAGTTTTTATCATAAATGGGTGCTAAATTTTTTCAAAGGCTTTTTCTGCATCTATTAAGATGATCATATGGCTTTTATTCTTCAATTTGTTAATATGGTGTATCACATTGATTGATTTGCATATGTTGAAGTATCCTTGCATCCCTGGGATAAATCCCACTTGATCATGGTGTATGATCCTTTTAATGTGTTGCTGGATTCTGTTTGTTAGTATTTTGTTCAGAATTTTTGCATCTATGTTTTTCAGTGATATTGGTCTATAATTTTCTTTTTTTGTAATATCTATGTCTGGTTTTGGTATCAGGGTGATGGTGGCCTCGTGGAATGAGTTTGGGAGTTTCCCTTCCCCTGCAATTTTTTGGAAGAGTTTAAGAAGGATGGGTGTTAGCTCTTCTCTAAATGTTTGATAGAATTCACCTGTGAACCCATCAGGTCCTGGACTTTTGTTTGTTGGAAGATTTTTAATCATAGTTTCAATTTCATTACTTGTGATTGGTCTGTTCATATTTTCTTTCTTCCTGGTTCAGTCTTGGAAGGTTATACCTTTCTAAGAATTTGTCCATTTCTTCCAGGTTGTCCAATTTATTGGCACAGAGTTGCTTGCAGTAGTCTTTATGATGCTTTGTATTTCTGCGGTGTCCACTGTAACTTTTCCCTTTTCATTTCTAATTTTATTGATTTGAGTCCTCTCCCTCTTTTTCTAGATGAGTCTGACTAAAGGTTTATCAATCTCTCTTATCTTCTCAAAGAACCAGCTTTTAGTTTTATTGATCTCTGCTATTGTTTTCTTTGTTTCTATTTCATTTATTTCTGCTCTGATCCTTATGATTTCTTTACTTCTACTAACTTTGGGTTTTGTTTGTTCTTCTTTCTCTAGTTCCTTTAGGTGTAAGGCTAGATTGTTTATTTGAGATGTTTCTTGTTTCTTGAGGTAGGATTGTATTGCTATAAACTTCTCTCTTAGAACTGCTTTTGCTGTATCCCATAGGTTTTGGATCATCATGTTTTCATTGTCATTTGTCTCTAGTTATTTTTTGATTTCCTCCTTGATTTCTTCAGTGATGTCTTGATTATTTAGTAATGTATTGTTTAGCCTCCATGTGTTTGTGTTTTTTACATTTTTTTCCCTGTAATTGATTTCTAATCTCATAGGATTGTGGTCAGAAAAGACGCTTGATATGATTTCAGTTTTCTTAAATTTACAGAGGCTTAATTTGTGACCCAAGATGTGATCTATCCTGGAGAATGTTCTGTGTGCACTTGTGAACAAAGTGTAATCTGCTGTTTTCAGATGGAATGTCCTATAAATATCAATTAAATCTATCTGGTCTATTGTGTCATTTAAAGCTTGTGTTTCCTTATTAATTTTCTGTCTGGATGATCTGTCCATTGGTGTAAGTGAGGTGTTAAAGTCCCCCACTGTTATTGTGTTACTGTTGATTTCCTCTTTTATAGCTGTTAGCATTTGCCTTATATATTCAGGTGTTCCTATGTTGGGTGCATATATATTTATAATTGTTATATCTTCTTCTTGGATTGCTCCCTTGATCATTATGTAGTGTCCTTCCTTGTCCCTTGCAACATTCTTTATTTGAAGTCTATTTTATCTGATATGAGTATTGCTACTCCAGCTTTATTTTGATTTCCACTTGCATGGAATATTTTTTTCCATCCCCTCACTTTCAGTCTGTGTGTCCCTAGGTCTGAAGTGGGTCTATTGTAGACAGCATATATATGGGTCTTGTTTTTGTATCCATTTAGCGAGCCTGTGTCTTTTGGTTGGAACTTTTAATCCATTCACGTTTTAGGTAATTACCGATATGTATGTTCCTATTACCATTTTCTTCATTGTTTTGGGTTTGTTTTTGTAGCTCTTTACCTTCTCTTGTGTATTCTGCCTAGAAAAGTTCCTTTAGCATTTGTTGTACAGCTCGTTTGTTGGTGCTGAATTCTTTTAGCTTTTGCTTGTCTGTAAAGCTTTGATTTCTCCGTCAAATCTGAATCAGATCATTGCCAGGTAGAGTAATCTTGGTTGTAGATTCTTCCCTTTCATCACTTTAAGTATCGTTCCACTCCCTTCTGGCTTGTAGAGTTTCTGCTGAGAAATCAGCTGTTAACCTTATGGGAGTTTCTTGTATGTTATTTGTCATTTTTCCCTTGTTGCTTTTAATAATTTTTCTTTGTCTTTCATTTTTGTCAATTTGATTACTATGTTTTGGCATGTTTCTCCTTGGGTTTATCCTGCCTTGGACTCTCTGATCTTCCTGGAGTTGGGTGGCTATTTCCTTTCCCATGTTAGGGAAGTTTTCAACTGTACTCTCTTCAAGCATGTTCTCGGGTCCTTTCTAACTTCTCCTTCTGGGACTCCTATAATGTGAATGTTGGTGTGTTTAATGTTGTCCCAAATGTCTCTTAGGCTGTCTTCATTTCTTTTCATTCTTTTTTCTTTATTCTGTTCCGCAGCAGTGAATTCCACCATTCTATCTTCCAGGTCACTTATCCATTCTTCTGCCTCAGTTACTCTGCTATTGTTTCCTTCTAGTGTATTTTTCATGTCAGTTATTGTATTGTTCATCTCTGTTTGTTCTTTAATTCTTCTAGGTCTTTTTTAAACATTTCTTGCATCTTCTTGATCTTTGCCTACATTCTTTTTCTGAGGTCCTGGGTCACCTTCACTGTCATTATTCTGAATTCTTTTTCTGGAAGGTTGCCTATCTCAACTTCGCTTAGTTGTTTTTTTAGGGTTTTATTTTGTTCCTTCATTCTGGTACATAGACCTCTGCCTTTTCATTTTGTCTAACTTTCTGTGAATGTGGTTTTCGTTCCATAGGCTGCAGGATTGTAGTTCTTCTTGCTTCGCCTGTCTACCCTCTGGTGGATGAGGCTATCTTAGAGGCTTGTGCAAGCTTCCTGATGGGAGAGACTGGTGGTGGGTAGAGCTGGGTGTTGCTCTGCTGGGAAGAGCTCAGTAAAATTTTAATCTGCTTGTCTGCTGATGGGTGGGGTTGAGTTCCCTCCCTGTTGGTTGTTTCCCTTGAGGCGACCCCTTACTGGAGCCTTCAGGCCCTTTGGTGGTGCTAATGGAGGACTCTGGGAGGGCTAATGCCATGGAGTACTTCCCAGAACTTCTGCTGCCAGTGTCCTTGTTCCCACGGTGAGCCACAGCTGCCCCCTGCCTCTGCAGGAGACCCTCCAACACTAGCAGGTAGGTCTGCTTCAGTCTCCTATGGGGTCACTGCTCCTTCTCCCTGGGTCCTGATGTACACACTACTTTGTGTGTGCCCTCCAAGAGTGGAGTCTCTGTTTCCCCCAGTCCTGTGGAAGTCCTGCAATCAAATCCTCCTAGCCTTCAAAGTCTGATTCTCTGAGAATTCCTCCTCCTGTTGCTGGACCCCCAGGTTGGGAAGCCTGATGTGGGGCTCAGAACCTTCACTCCAGTGGGTGGACTTCTGTGATATAATTGTTCTCCAGTTTGTGAGTCACCCACCCAGTGGTTATGCGATTTGATTTTATTGTGACTGTGCCCCTCCTACAGTCTCATTGCAGTTTCTCCTTTGTCTTTTTCTGTGGGGTATCTTTTTTGGTGAGTTCCACTGTCTTCCTTTTGATGACTGTTCAGCGTAAAAATATAAACTTACTATTACGTTGCTGCAGTTAGCAATCCTACGAATAAGACTCAGTGTTCTCACTCCTCAGTTTTTTCCTCCTACCTGCAACCTGCATCTCAAGCACAGTCCCAGAAGACAGTTTTAAATGTTTGGCCATATGCTGCGAGTCCTCATAAGGATTTTTTTTGATATTTTTCCTTACATGGATGCTGAAAAGCATCCAGTAGAAAAAGTATACAAAATAGTTTGGAGAAACACCAATGCACTGAGTTTATCTTTGATGCCATCTCTTTTTATTCCTCTTTTGTGACTGATCTTGTTCTATTGATTTATCTTCCAAATTCATAAGTGTGGTGACATATCTGTTGCTTCTGTCTGTCATCAGTCTCTCAATGTCTCTTGTCAGCTTTCTTATAGTATTGAATTCCTAACTAGCTGTATTACCCCTGATTTTATTTTCTGCTTACAAATTACTTTTCTGTACCCTATCAGAGTACTTTTTCTAAATTATGTATCACAGTGTTATCCACTCCAAACATTTTAAATGGTTCTTGCTTAGGGAAAATGCTCAAATGTTGAGATTACAATTCTTTTAAAACTCTTAACAGTTGAATATTCACTATTATTCACAGCATAATCACACTGTATTTAAAGTGCCATTTAACCCCCATCTCTCCACAGTTTATTTATCCTCTCCAATCAATTCTCTGGCTATTAAATCTTGTTCAATTTAAAAGGTCTACATTTAATATCACTCTTTATGATTCATTTACCCATCTGCCAGGTAGCAGTTGTTGTTTTCTCTGTGATGTTACTGTATATTTTATAGGGTTTTAAAATCTTCTTATCACACAGTTGTATCTGTGTTTGTGTGTATGCAGTTGTGTGCATGCTGTGAATTAAAACAAAAACAAGTCCTTTTCAAATTCAATGCCCCTAGCACAGTGCACGCATATGTACACACACACATCAGAGCAATAAAAATAGCTTTCTTTGTAAGGAGATTAAACTTTGCAAGCAAATATTCTAAGATAAATACTGTTGTTAAAGTACGTTTCAACCATGTAGTTGATTTTAGCAACATATACAAATAATATTTTGCATGATAATGATTCACTCTAAACTCCCTTCTTTTTGACTTGCAGGTTTTTATATTTAATGAATTTTGTGCATTGAGATCACAATGGATAATACTATTTAAAGTTGTTCCTACTAAACAGTTATTTCTCTAAAGTTGGAATAAAATAGTGAGAGTGATGATACATTGCCAAAGTTAGCACTCCCAGAGTATAAAAATTGACTTTTTTAAATGGATGTGTTCAAGGCTATAACCTTCGTTTGTATTCTATGAGATATAATATGACTGATGAATGAATCCTCATTTTCTCTCATGTCATTTCACTCCTGGTAATATGTGCTTCATCTTGACCATTTTTATGGTGAACAATGTTGGAATCATACAGTACACATTGTCTTTTCTGACTTTTGGTCAAAGCTAGAAATAGAGGCTCCCTTTTTTAGCTTTGCATAAAGCTGAAAAGAAGCAGAGTTTGCATTTATGTTACAAGGAATTTCATAGAATAAAAGGTAGCTGAAATGTGTGAATTGTGATAAGAATGGCCTCTTCTGTGTCAGAAGCCTTTTTGAGTTTTTTACTGCTAACATTCTTTTCCTCACTATGGATCAGAAAAGTTAGAGGAAATGAAAGTTGATGTTGGTATTCAGTTTGAATTATATGTGAAGATCCCAGGACCGTTCTTACTGTATTCACAGTAGACATTTGAATTACTGTAGGACTTGCAACATTTATGAGAAATATCATCTTATTTATATGTATACAAGTATACAAGACAAGGTCAAATTTGCAAAGTGAGTTTTTTCTCAAATAAATAAGATCTAGTCTATGTAAATATATGGAAAAATTCAGTGAAGGCAGAGAAATGAAGATTACTAATGAAAAATCTTCAAGGTATACTCAATTATTCTGTCATACTCCTTTGCATTGTAATGATTTAGTTATTTTCTATGTTTATTTTAGCTAACTAGCCAAGTAAATATGACATAACTTGAAAAGTGAAGCTTGGTCATAAATATCCAAGCAACACAATATTGGGAAGATCATTTATATGACATGTGGAACCACGTACATCATGTATATGTATATATATTGATGTAGTGAGTTTGTTTTTTCTCATATATTTCTAAGGTTAGGTAATTTGTTAGAAAAACTATAAATTAATCTATAAATATTATTCTTTACAATAAAATAATGTGCCTTATAGTTACTCACTTGGCTACTTGAAAAAGTTTAATTGATTACACAGAACAGTAATTTAAGGTCAGTAACTATATAATTTCAATTATATGTATAAAGAAAAAGTCAATGACTACTTAATTTTGTGATATTTCCATAAAAACAAAAACCTGACATCTCTCAAAATGTTAGAATTCAGGATTTACTACTATATTTTAAACATTCATTTTAATTTAAAAATTCAAAGTGTCATAAAAAATGCTCAGGAACTTAAAATTGGTTTTGTTATGAAGAAAGTTTTAGACCTATGACTTACCTTGAAAAAGATATATATATAACTTCACATATATATATAAATTTTAAACCCACCCATCAGTAGAAGACAAGAAAAATAAAAATCTAGAATTGCTGATGTCAGTTAGCAATAAAACAAGAAAAAGGGAATTAAAAGAAATAATAAGCATATATATCAGGCAAAGGAAATTTTGAATTTTTAAGTATTAATACAGTGTAATTAAATGCTACAACTATATATTGTTAGTTCTAGGCACTACGCTATATGACATCTAAGGTTTACAATGAATGTTTACAAAAATCTTGTAGCCCAGTGGCATGGGGATCAGGAGCATACACCCAAGGGAAAAAGCTAAATTTTTTTTAACAACTCACTTAATTGGAATCTCTGCTTTTGCTTACTTCCATGCTCTAATTTATCACAATGTTATTTCCAAAATTTAAAATGATAATCATCCCGAAAATCTTTTTCTGGCCAATTAACATAAGAACAGATTCTCTACTTCACTCACAATAACAAAAATAATATCCAAACAATTATTAAATGTAGTTCTTTTCCAATGAGTCTTGTAAAAATGAAAAAGTTTGAGACTTGGCAAGGGATTTTGAAGTGTATTTTAGCTATAAGTATCCAAAAATGACAAAAGATAAAATAATAGTTAATAGTTGATACTGTGACTCTCCCACCAGAAATGTACCCATTAGATACAAGCTCAGAAATATCTGAAGATATATGTACGTGAGTATTTATTATTCAATATATCACTCTATACTATAACCAATAACAACAACAAAAACGATTTAAACAACCATTCACTGAAAATTGCTTAAATAAGAATGAACAATACCTTCACAGAGAAAAATGAGTATAGGAAACTACTTAAAATGATATGAGAAGCTATCCGAGGAAAATTATTTAGTAAAAAAAAAGAAAAAGAAGAAAAGGAAAGAAAAAGAAAAAGTACAGGACACCAAATTTTAGTAGGACAGACAACACCAGTTAATATTGCATATTTATACCTCTGATATATTAGACTGAATTTCAGGTCAATGAGGTGAGGACAGGTGGGATCTTTATATACACTTTACTTTATATGTTTGTAGGATATCTTAACTATCATTGTCACATATTGCTTTCATAGTAAGGAAAAGTACTAACACTTAAATTCAACTTTGCCTGGCATGAGATCCTGTCCAGACTTGGCCTCATCATTCTCTTTCAATTCTAGGCTCTTCCCCTACCAAAGGTTAGACTGCCTAATGATACCAAAATCATTATTGTCTTTAGATGGGATTATGCTTCTTATACCTCCAGCATTTTATAAATGGTTTGTTCTTTTTTAAGTGTCCTGAACCATCTCTCACCTCTTTTGTTTGCCATCAACTGGATATAACACCTATTCATCTTTCAAAATTTACCTCATGTATCACCAATTCCAGAAAAGTTACCCTCAAATCTTCCCTGGGTTTCTTCTCTTCTCTGAACATATTTCTATACATACTTTAATAACACCATTTTATATTTCCTTTGTTTGGATGTTTCACATTCCACTAAAATGTAAATCCATTAAATTAATGTTTATGTTTTTTACCTCTGCAGATATAATGTATTGCATAGTTGCTGGTACACAGTAGGGTCTATAATTTGCATCTAATGAAAAAGTAAAAGAAGACTATAAGAAATAACAAATAGAGGTTTAAACGGCTGGGTGTAATTTAAAAAAGATAGTGTACCTTTCACTGTTTCACCATTTCTCTCTATAGAATGTAAACTCCAGTCAGCAGGCATTTTCACTCATGTATTTCATTGTTATATTCCTAACGCCTAAAAAAGTGCCTGAAATATATATATATATATATATATATATATATATATATTCCAGTGATCTCTGGGGATCACTTCACAGTGTCCAGTGAAATACTGTATTATTTTAAAAAGGAATAATTACCAATCTGCACTAATATTCATATGATATATGGTTAAGGTCAACTTGCATTTGTGCCCATCACTCTAGAATAATATCTACAATAATGAAGTAAAAGCTCCTGGGTTTTTCTATTTCAGGAACTTTTAGAAGAAGGCTAATGGTGGCTATTGATTGATTGATGATTGATTTGGTGCTCATTTCACATCTTTGTAGCAAGCTATAAAGTATTAATCTGTAATGCTCTAGTTGGGCTCAAATGTCAGCAATGAACTGTTGCTGTCACCACAAACAAGGAAAGATAGAATTGACATTCTTTGTACTTTGCCTTATTTTCTCTATATATTTTGAGAGAGTCTAAGACCTAATTGGCTTATCCAAAATAGATTTAAAAGTAGTCTATCAGAGAGCACCCCAAAGTGGACTGGAGCCAGAAGCTCGATTAGCTGCTATCCTACAAAGGAATGTAAATTATCTGGGTACTGTTGTATGCTCTACATTTTCCTCTAGACAAAAGAAGCACTATTCCTTTAAAAGGACAAAAGTATAAATGCTGTAGATTGAAGATTATATCATTACCAGTAGTTCTAAATGATCAATTCTAATATGATTTAGTGAGTTCTGATCAATTATTATTCAGTACTCATATGTATCATAGTAACTGTATTTGCAAGTAATAGTAACATGGGTGGTTTTTTAACTTTTATATCCTCATGAAATCACTGCAGATTAACTTGCTGAAAGAGAATAGATTTTTTTTTTGTAGGAAAATATATTGTCTTAGTTTTTAGGAGGGTTATTTATATTAAGAAAATAATTCTTATTTAGAAAAAAACTGTTAAACAGATTAGATAGTGAGCTCTTTAGAGCAAAATCAAACCCAACACAAAAAAATAGTAAAATGAGAAAGTCTAGGGCTTTTTGCTCCTATTGGTGGGTAGTACAACGGAAGAGGACATAGGTAGGTAGACTACTGGTGACAGGAGGCTAACTGCTTTGATGAAAGGTCAATAAAAGTAATAACACCGTGCATTTGATAGCAGAAAGGGCTCTAAGATAAAGAACACATAATGCTAAATTTCTGTATAGTGGTCAAGGTGATGCTGTGCTAGGGCTTTCATATAATAAATAAAATCTCCTACAACAAAATTAAAATTATGTATGGATCCATTAGTAGTTATGTTGGTTGGTTCATTGATTGGCTTGGATAGAAATTAAGTCGATTAAATTTCTTTTTTCTCATTTTCTTTACTTAAAAAATATTATAAATGGGATGTTCTGGAAAACAAACAGGAGAAGAAGAGTCAAAGTGACAGAATATAGGCATCCTTGATAATTGTTCAGCTAAATGGAGAGGACTCTGCATTTTAGTAGGACATTAAAAGGGGTTAGTGCAGTTCTATCTAAAATTTCAAAAGGTCAGAATATGCCAAATGATACCCCAGTTTACAACTGGGAACTATAATGTATGTTTGAAAATTAATGTCACTTAAATGACAAATGAAAATATGCAAAGCTTCAAGATTATATGAATTTTCTCCTCAATATCTACTAGTCATTAAAATCATGCTACTCTTTAGTTTCTTTGTTTCTTAATTAAACTATTCATATTTTCCAGAGAATTTATTTTTTTGAGGTAACTGATTGTCTTTTTTATGTTGACAAAATGTATGAATACCATTCTCAACAGAAAGCCTCCAGTGCCATAACAATATTATTAATTGGAAAGTCTAATGTGATGTCTAAACTCTTCAGTTGTTTGATAATGGCATATGGAAGGTAAACTCTGTGTCCATGAATGAATTGTCTTGATTTTATTCTCACGTTTAACTAATAACTTTACTGAGTATAGAATTAATTTTCAAAATTACTTCAACATGAACATGAGTAGCACTGATCACTCCTTTGTCTTTTAATGTCCAAAGCTGTTGATGAGAATATTCCTGGGCTGGTGATCTCCTCATTGGAAGCATCTAGGATGCCTTCTCTTTATGTAGTGTTGTAAAACTTCATGATAACAGGAGAGAAAGAAACTCAAAAGTAAAAGGATCCAAATTCTTATGTTTCATCACTTTATCATTTTTTAAACATTTTTTGAAATATTACTAATATAAAATTAATCATTTTGAAGTATATAATTCAATGGAATTTCATACATTTTCAGTGTGCAACCGTCACTCCTAGTTCCAAAACATTTTATCACTCCTCATATAAACCCTATATTCACTAAGCAATCATTACCCAGTCCCCCTACCTCCAGCCCTGTCAACTACTAACCTTTTTTCTATCTTTAAGTATTTATGTATTTTGGATATTTCATATAAATGGAATCTATACAGTACCATCTTTTATTTCTGGCTTCTTTAACTTAGCATAATATTTCTGATGTTCATACACACTGTAGCACATATCTGTCCTTAGTTTCTTTTTATAGTTGAGTAATATTCATTATATGAATACACCACATTTTGTTTATCCATTTATCCAGTAATGGATCTCTGGTTCCACTTTTTTGCTATTGTGAATAGTGTTGCTATGAACATTCAGGTACAAGTATTTGTTTCAATACATGTTTTCAATTTTGGAGGGTATACAATCAGGAGTGAAAATGCTGGGGCATATGATAATTGTATTTTTCACTTATTGATGTTGCAAAAACCTTTTCATGTTTTATTGATCTTTTGTATATCATCTTTGGGAAAAAACTATTCAAGTCCTTTAACCATTTTTTAATTCTATTGTCTTTTGGTGTTAAGTTGTAAGAATTCTTTATGTATTCTAGATACTGGACACTTATCAGATATATGTTTTGAAAATATTTCCTCCCATTATTTAGGTTACTTTTTTACTTTCCTGATAGTGTCTTTTGATGCACAACAGTTTTTGTTTGTTTGTTTTTGTTATTTCTATGACATCCAATTTATCTAAGTCTTCTTTTGTTACTTGTAAGTTTGGTGTCATATGTAAGAATCCACTGCCAAATCCAAGGTCATGGAGATTTACCTTTATGTTTTCTTCTAAGGGTTTTATAATTTTTAGCTCTTAAACTTAGGTCATTGATCTATCTTAATTTTTGACACCATGTTATTTTTATCCCTACTTTCGACCAGTCACTCTTACTAATATTTTTGCATATGTTCTTATTACATAGAATCCTTCTGGATTTCTAATTGCCCTTCTTTTAGAGTGAAATATTTACTAGGGTGAATGTAAGTTCTTCCTGGATATAATAAACATACAATTTAGAAATTTTTTAAAGTAAATTTGCCTTCACTGTACTGATGCGCTATCTTCTGGGTGCAGTTTTTTAATTTTAATTTACTTACTTTCAAGTCACCAGTTTTCTTCAAACCAATCATAAGCATTTTTGTCTGTTCATATCTATGTCTATTATTATACCCCCTATTCCATAATTTGTAGGTCACCTTTCCCTTTGTGCATATGAGAGATCTCTACAGAATAACAGACTTTATCTCAGGAGGCACATATGGGAATCATGCAGGCAAACAAGGAGGACATTCTTTCCTTAAATAAACAAGGGAGACTAGCGTAAGAAAGATTTCTGATTTTTTAGAGAGCCTTGTTTCAACCTCTTGTTTAGATCTCTTGTTTCAATCTGAAGGTAAGCTGCCTCTTTCCCCCATGTTGGTTAGGGAAAAAGGGTAACAAAAATCAATCAACCAATGATGTGATTGCTTAAACCATTCTTGGATTAACTTCTTCAATGTTCATCTTTCTTCTCATTTTCACTTTCTTTTTCTGGTAATCTCAGGATTTAGTACGTAAAAAATAAACAAAACAAACTTCTCCATTCCTCTCTAGAGTATTCTTCGTTGTTGCTCTCTGAGTTTTGTGTCTCTTTTCTCAGAATTATGTGTTAGTAAATCCCACCCATTTGCTCCACTCCAGGAATTGGCTAGAATTAATTAGTGTATTCATCTTTCTTCTCAACATTATTTTAAATTCATTCACTTGAGTTTTTTATTTTCATATTTCATTTGGCTTGTGAGAAAGAACAGAAAACTAAATTTGTTTCCTTAATCTGTCTTTTTAAATTAGAAGTCTCAATGACTTTGAGGTAAGCTTTAAATAGAATTCACATATAAAATAATGGTAATTTGTTTAAAATAAGAGAAGTGCCAGAATGTATTCATTAATTTAAAGAAAGCATAAAGTTGTATAGCATGGAATCTGCAGCATGCCTATTGCTGTGCATCAAATTTGCCACCACCAAATTTGATTACAAATTTCAAAGAGACGTTTATTTAATATTTGATATGTGATATTAAAATCCACTAAATATAAATAATCCACTAAATATAATTAAAATTCAACTAAATAAATGGATATTTTTGAAGGAACAAGTTAATGAAATTTAAAAATCAGATGTACAAAAATTATTCAATTAATCCCACTATAATATTTTAAGGAAATATTAAAAGCTAAGTAATAAGGATAGAAAGGTCATTAAATGTCTTCAGATAAGTGAAAAAAGCACATGGAAGGACAACTTCATTGAATTATGCTAATGATTATGTCTAATGTTCATTGAGCACTAACCATGGTCTAGGAATTTTTCTAAGTTTTTTATATATTTTAACGAATTTATTCCTCAATTCTAACAATGATTGCTATTATTAGGATGATTTTATGGAGATACAAAAAGGTTAAATCACTTGCTCAGGTCACATAATATCAATTTGCAGACCTAGGATTTGGATCCAGTCAGTCTGCCTCTAAGAAACATACTTTAAACCACTACATTATACTGATGCTCAGTTTAGCTTAGTGTACGGTATATAACTAGTATATCTGCTAACTGTAGAACAATTAGTGTAAGAAACTGTACCTGAAAATATATGATAAGCAGAATGATGGTCCCAAATATGCCTATATTCTAATACCCAGAATCTGTGACTTTGGTACATTATATGGCAAAAGAAAATTGAGGTTGCTCATCAGCTAATCCCTCTGATGGCCAGAGGGAGAGGGAGAGACAAAGAGAGAGAGAGATGCAACCACAAAAGAAAGTTCAGAGAGATACCATGTGAAAATCATTTGACTTGCTATTGCGGGTTTTGAAGGTGGAGGAAGGGGTTTATGAGCCAAGGAATCAGGCAGTCCTTAGAAACTTAAAAAGGCAAGAAAGTGCATTCTCCCTTAGAGCTTCCAGAAAGGAAAGCACCCCTGATGCAATCTTGATTTTAGCCTAGTTAGACCTGTCAAGACTTCTGACCTAGAGAACTGTAAGGACTGGAAGATAGTTACTTTGTGTCACTTTAGGCCATTAAGATTGTGGTAAATTGTTACAGCAGCAACAGAAAACTAATACAGGGTATAACTACAGGCTTCTCAATAGTGTAAAGTTTAACCTGAGCCTTGAAGAACAGTCAGAAGTTAACGCTTCAAGGAAGTGGGGAGAAGACATTCCAGATAGTGGAAGCTAATGTGTGTAAAGAGAGAGCCAACAGCTAAGAAGGAACAGAATTGTGGAATGATAGACTAGTGATGTTTGGTTTTAGTTTACAGTGACTGTTTAACAGCTTGTTATGATAATATTCTAACAGTCCATTTTAAGTTGTTATTTAAATTGAAGTTTATAATGACATACATAACACAGTCAGCATTTGATTTTATGAAGCTTTGTCAAAGTTATTATAATTTGAAAATTGTCATTTCTTTCTAAATTATCATTGTATTTTTCTACCTTCACTTCAGGAGGTGGGTTTTTAAGATCCAAAGAGTGGTGATTTAGTTTTTCAAGAATGGGAAAAATTGGGTAGTTACCAAAAAGAAAACGCTCTAAATTTCTAGAAATCTAGTTAGGTAGAGAATTAATGTTCATTGATAATTAATCAGAAATGAAGGAAGCTGTGGAAAGTGTTGTTGTTAATCGGAATTTACATATTTATAAAAAGGAGTGAACAATGATGAGGAGTCAGGAAATCTTGGTTTAAATATGTTTCTGCAATAAAATGCTAGCATGACCTTGGACACAGTAATTCATCTGTCACTCTCAATTGAAGGGGTTGTGCTCAATTATATTGAGATCCATGGTGAATAAAAAGCAAGTTAATACGGTTATAGTTTAGTGAGCAAGGAGGAAAATAATGCCTAGATAAATTTGAAGAGGTAGAAAGAATCAAGGCCACGCAGGCTCTTGGAAGCCATGGTAAGCTTTCGCCTTTGTGTGTGCATGTATGTGTGTGTGTGTATATGTGTGTGACTTAGCACAATGAAAAGATGAAAAGCCATGGATGTGTTTTAACCAAGTGACTTTTACATAAATTGATTCTATTTTGGAAAGAATCAGTCTGGTTGTTGTGTGGAACACGGTTTCTAAAAGTGACAGAGATTCAGGGAGACTGATTAGGAGTCCACTGATTACTTATAGGTCATCAACAGTGGTAACTGGAACTGAGATGTTAACAGAAGAAATGTGATGATAGGACTTGCAGATAGATTGGATAAAGGTGATGAGAAAAAGAGAGGAAATACTTTTGATGTGATCAGTTGAACAATGGGTAGCACTACTGACCACAATGGAGTCTACTGGAAAAGGCAAGGTGAGGGGATGAGGAGTGGATGACTCAGAGAGAAACAGAGAATTCTTTTGGGACTATATAAAGTTTTAAATGGCTTATCTGACACATTGATGGGTATGAAAGGCAGGCATTTAAATGTCAGATTTGAAAAGACAGTGGAAAAATTAGCATGGAGATGTCACATGTGATATCATTCACAAAAAAATTGTATGTAGACATCTGAATAGGTGAACTACTTAGAGAGAAAGTATAAATAGAAGACAGGGATAAGGGCTCTTCTTATTGCATAATAATAAATTCTTTAAGGCAGTATCCATGGAAAAGTCTAGGAGAAAATGCTTTATGAGCACACTTGCAGTGCACTAGAGCGTAAGTTTTATTTTAAAAAATATTCTTGAAGTATAATAGAGAAAAATTTAATAGAATGATAGTCAAATTTTCAAATTCACTCTGTAATAATTGAATCAAAGTTATGTAATGTCTGTATATGTCAAATTACTGTCTCATTAGGTTTTTTAAGGAAGAATGATATATTACTAAGTATGAGCTTTGTTTTCCAATAAAAATGAGAAAATGTGTAGCAGAATTATAAAAGATTCTATAAACACTGAGGTTACACTGAAGTTGGTGTGAAGAATCCACCACAGGCAGTCTGTTTTATGCTGATACCACATACAATATTAATTATATAACATGCTTCCTAATTACATATTTATTTTAGTTTCCTTTACTGTTTTGAAAACAGCCTCACTGTTCAACTTTGACTATTCTTTCTTAAACTGTTTGTTCCTTAAGGAATGGAAACATTTTGGATTAATTCCATGAACATTAGTTTTAGCACAGCAAAATTCCTAAGGACAATTGTTTTCTTTTGTTTTTGTTTTTTTTTTTACTGGACCTATGTGTTGAAGATGGAAGTTTTGTAGGCACATTTGAATCAATAAAAGTGGAATCTGTGAGAACAGCATTGTGATGTCACTGATTAAGAAATGAAAAATGATTGTCCTTTCCTTCCGAGCTAAGACAAATGATAGAGAATTGTCAGATCAGACTCACATAGATCAGAGATTATTGCCCAGCAGTAGGCTTTACTAATGGTTTCAAGGACACATACAATCTATGGAAAAATAGGAAGGAGGGAGAGGTGCAGGGTATTTAGTGCAGCTTCCCAGATCCTTACTTGGTGCATCTCAAGCCCACATCTAAAGAATAGGTCTAAGTAAGAAGGGCAGTCACTTGCTTTATAAAACATGGTGTATTTAGGTTATGAAGCATCTCCATTTTATACTCATATAACTTACATGATATTTTCCAGAGAGCATGCCTCACTAATCACAGATTCTTGATTTAATTACCAAAGGCAACCCTAAACAAGGTATAGTCTACTAAAGCATTTTGAAGGTAAGTATTCTCCTCCTACTAAATACCATTAGTTTTTTTTTAGGACATCTATTCTTAGCATGTTTGCAATGAGATTCGATCATGTTCACCTGTCTTCTTTCAACCTAAGGAGTGTCTCTTCAGTAATGCAAAGAAAACATTTTATAGGTGAACTATTTCCTAGTTTATCCTCTGTCCTCAGTCCGTATTCCATACTGTATGCTTCATAGACATATTTTCATTTTCTGTCTTATATTTTGTGTTATATTTTCCACAAAGTTTAATCTTACTAACATGATGACAATGAACTGGATTTTTTAGTCATACACTAATAGGAATTTCCTTTGCAAAACTTGTTGTACGTGATGATATGTCTTCAGAGTTGTTTTAGTATTCTTTTGTCAGGGCAATTACTCTTATTCCTTCAGTGACCAAAATCATGTGAACTTTTTATATGTGTTAACGTAAGCATTTACTGAATGTTTAATTTTCAAAAGGCCAACTTTACTTCCTTTTCTGGACAAACGGTTTTCAGAGGACTTTCATCAAGTGGCGGCTTCAATTCAGATCATAAAATATTTTCTCATCCTGATGAATTATCATTTACAGAAGTCTGGTTTTAATTTAATTCTATAAATCAATTTTCAAAGCATTTGTTCATTGTATAGCTTTGTCAGAGAGATTAATATAGTAATATCCCTATGTACCATACTTTTTGACTGACTGAGATGGTAACCGAAGAACATTATACTGTGAATTCTGGGTTTCACTTGGTTTGTGAACATAACATATTCCAGTGATAAGAGGAAAAGGTTTAGGACACTGGAGTCCAGGTGTTAGTGTTTTTACACAGTCCATCTATATATACCCAGTAGGGATGACACGGTTTTGCTCCTATTTATTCAAACCCAATGAATTGAATCGTTGTAATTTTTTTATTTATGATATTCAGGCCATTAGAAAACAATGATAAAAGCCACACTTCTTTGCAATGATCCACTATTCCTTTACGTTTAATATGGTATTCATACAATTGAACTTCCTTTGCTTGGCTCTCTAAGACACACAGTTACTGACCTTTAAAGCCATCAGGGATTATATCTGATTCCCTATGCTTGTAATGAATAAGCCCTCTGTCACCATTGTTGACAGCTCAGCTAAAGTTATTATTAAATTAATCCATATAATTAGAGCTTTGTTTTCTTGTAAGACCAATTTCCAGCCATTCCTAGTCTCCTGGAAAATAGCTTTTCTAATGCCTTTATTTGTGTAAAGACTTTTTCATCATCTTGACAACATTCTAGGAATATTATTTCAATCCTACTGAGAATCTCCAGACAAGCTCCTAACATACCCACAGTATATCTGAAACAATGGGGCTGGTGCTTATCAAGCCACTACATATGTTGTTGCCATGGAATAATGAGCAGGAGTTCAATATTTCTTCTGTGGGGATAACAAGTCCTGTGGTTTCTCCCTTTACTTGCCATTGGTCATCGTTAGATATGAGGGGAATAACTAAGAGTATTACTCTCTTGTGCTGAGATGCTCATTTGGAAATTGCATAGTTGCATCCCTCCCTAGTATTTTAATCCTTTTATGAGCATCTTTTTCATTTGTTATGTCTCCCATTTCTATTTATTACTTTTTTTTCCACCCAAGAATGACTTTTAAGCTTAGCAGGCTTATGTACACATAGAGCTGGTAATAAAAGCAGCCTTATTAATACTTGACTTCTCCCACCCTTATCTCTAGGCAGATGAGGGATTTGAAAGGTCGAGAATATAGAACAAGCCCTGCTGCTTGGTAATGGAACCGCATTTATAGGTAGGCATAATTAGGCCACAAGGATTGATATTATGACTCATCCCAAAATACCTTTAGAAATATGCACAGTAAATTTAATGACATCTAAATCAAGCCTTAGGCATTCTTTAGATATACAACATTTTTAAATGGGTCTGGCATCACTGGAGAAGGAATAATGGAAGAAAAATGTTCTTAGATGGAAAGATGGGAGTGTTTCATAATTGCATTCCTCCACTCCTCAAATCCTACCTCTAGATTCTATAAACAATTCCAGTGAGGATCTCACATTACTTCCTCTCATACTCAAACTTATGACATATTCATTTAAATGATTAAGACAAACCAGTCTTTTTAGCCACACATTTTTAATAACAAGTGTTTCTATTGTCTATTGAATAGAGTTCTCTGCGTGTAATAAGTGTCGTGATATGTTCATAATATGTGTTTCCCTGATTCTTTCAGTATGGTAATAACAGTGTAAAAAAATGTGTAACTTGAATAGAAGAATTATACCCATGTAGGCCACATTGACAGAAAATTGCCGTTCTAAACCTCCCCATGTATTTTTTGATATATATCTACTACGTGATTAGCAAAACTGAAATAAGAATTGGTGTCAGGCCTGGATAACACATATTTGTAATCCTTAGGGCTACCAGTAGAGGTCATGTGTTATGAGCTATGTCATGTCCTAGTTCTTAGGAACTTTAGCCACAGCCATTCTCAAGCAATTCCTTTTCTGTTGATATTGGATGAACTTCTGGACACATAAGATATTTTGCAGGGTACTAGGAGAATTTGTTATCTCTCAACCCATCAGTGACTGGCTGAGCCCCAACATGTCCTTTCATTCCATTAACCCAAATAGCTAGCTCTATAAATCTAACTAGGGCACTGCCCTAGCATTCCATTGTCTTTCTGAGCTGTCATCTGTTTTTAATGTTGTTTAAAGAACATCATTTTATAGTGACTATAAGTCACAATTTACATACAACAATAAACTATTCAACTATTCTTAAGAGCTTGATGATGTCATATAAGTTTGTATGTACTCACACACACACATACACACACATTTGTGACCACTTCTCAGAACAAGGTATAGGCTCCATCATTTCTGAAAGTACCATTTTGACCTTTCCAATCAATATACTGATAATGTGATTTATTATCCTCTAAATAAGTTTTGCTTGTTTTTGACCTTTATATAAATAAAATCATACAGGATGTTCATTTGTATGTTTGATTTTTTTAGTCACTGTACTGTATTTGAAATGCATACATGTTGCTGAATGCATCAGCATTTTGTTTTTTAATGCTGAGTAGTTTTAATTGTATGGATATACATAATTTGTTTATCAATTCTCCTATTGTCAGATTATTTTGCATAAAATTTATATGGACAATTTGATACAATAAAACTTAATATGAATAATTCAATATAAAATTTTTATACAGGTGTTTAAGTGTGCATTGTCATATATGGGTACATACTAAGTGCTTATAGTTGGTCTTTGGATAATTAGTATATAATTGATTTTATTAAAAACTGCAAAATAGTGTATCAGATCTGTAAAATAAGTTACCCTTCAAACTGGACAGTGTTTTGCACAGCCTATCTTTGTCAATTTAGTTTTCAATTTCAGGTATTCTGGAAGATGTGTAGTACTTCCCATTGAGCTTTCAAGGTTGAAGGAGTTTGATGAAGAATAGCATTGTTGAGAACGTTTTTATGTTTATTGACTATTCAAGTATCTACTTCTATGAAATGCCTGTTGTTCTTTTACCCATCTTGTATTGGTTGGATTCTTTTTCTTTTGTTTACTGATTTGTCATATTTTCATATTTATAGAGATGAGGCCTGTCCTAATATGTGTACTCTGCAAATATTTTATTCCAGTCTATGGCTTGATTTTCACTTTCTTTACATTGACGTCTTTGTGATTTTGCATTTTTTGTTTTGTTTTTAATTAACAGCCTTTATTTTTTTAAAGCAGTTTTATATTTACCAAAAAATGGATCCAAAAGAAGAGTTCTCTCTCCATATAGCATCCCCTATTATTGACTCCATATAGCTTCATATAGTTTCCCCTATTATTGACAACATGCAATAGTGCCATACATTTGTTAAAATTGATGTAACAAATATTGTAACAATGTAATTAACTAAAGTTCATAGTTTACATTAGAGTTTACTCTTTGTGTCATACAGTCCTATGGGTTTTGAAAAGTGGATAATGTCTTGGATCCACCATTACTGTGTCATACAGAGTAGTGGGCCCTAAAAATCCCATGTGCTCCCTCTATTCATCTTTCCCTTACTCCCCCCAAGGCCCTGGCACCATTGATATATTTTTATCTCTAAAGTTTTGCCTTTTCCAGAATATAGAATATATTTAAATCACAGTGTGTAGTCTTTTCAGACTAGCTTCTTTCACTTAGTAATATGAATTTAAATTTCTTTTATGTCTCTTTTATTAAAGAATAATAATTTATTTGCCAAGAGTAGAGAGAAAATGTAATCTAGTAAATGTTTAATAAAACCAGAAAAGGCAGAAAAAAGATTAAACAGATAAGAAAAGAAACAAAGAACCAGGGTGATGAATAAAAATAATTACAAATATGGTAGATATTAAACCAACTATATCAATAAAGCCTTTAAGTGTGAATGGTTTAAATCCACCAATGATAGAGAATGGATAAATAATACAAAACTTCACTAGATGTTGTCTAAAATGTACTCACTTTAAATATAAAGATACAGGAAGATTAAAAGTGAAGAGATAAAGATATTCCAAGCTAGGAGTAATCGAATGTTGAAGGATCTACATTAATTTCAGTCACAGCCAATATCAGATCAAGAACACTTATCAGGAGTAAATAGGAACAATACATAATGATAAAAAGGTCTGTTCTCCAAAGAGGCAAAACAGCACTTAATGTGTATGCACCAAACCATATAACATCAAAATTCCTTGTCGTTTGATGAGTATATTTTAATTTTTATTAAATCAAAAATATTGTTTCATTTTCTTTATTGTTAGTGCTTACTGGTTTTGTATAAGAAATATTTGCCTACCTTTGTATCATGAAGTCATTTTTTTTCCAAAATGCTTTTTTTGTTCCTGCTATCACATTTAAGTCGGTAATACATCTCAAATTAATTTTTGTGGACGATGTGAGGTATGGATGAAGTTTCTTCATTTTTAAAATACTGATATCAAGTTGCTTCAGCAGGATTTACTAAGAATTCTTTCAAAATGAAATTGCATTGGCACTTTTTTCTAAACTCAAGTGACTGTACACCTGTGAGTTTATTTCTAGATTTTCTGTTTGTCCTTGTTTGTGTTTCTAATACCTCACTGGCTTCATTATTGTAGGCATACAATAAGTTTTGGAATATAGAATGTAAGTTCTCTTTGTTTTTCTTCGAGATTGTCTAGGCTACTCTAGGCCATTTGTATTTTCATGTTAATTTTAATTTTAGGTTGTCAATGTATTATTAAAAATACTTCCTGGAATTTTGATAGAGTTTGCATTGACACCATATATGATATAAAATGTTAAATATATATTTTTGGGAAGGGAGAGGAAAGACGTAATACAGATCATATGTAAACAGGCTGTGGGCCAGATTTTTGGTCAATCCCAGCCCAATTTAGTACAGAGCACATTGTGGTGAATGTTTCATGTTTAATTGAAAAAAATGTGTGTTGTGCAGATGTTAGTTTTTGTGCTATAGAAATATTATTGGGATTGATTTGGTTAATAGTATTGTCCAAATATTTTATAACTTTACTAGTATTTGTCTTTTTGTTCTATAATTATTAAAATTAGTATATTAAAATATCCAAGTATAAATATAGAATGAAATTTATATTGATACAGCTACTTTCATATAGATATATGTATATACATGGATTAGTATATACCCACATATAATTTCATGGTTCTATCAGTGAACTGCTGAGTGGTTCTAAAAGCAATACTCCAGTAGAAATTCCCAGTAGCAACCTAGCATCCAGATCTTGGTTTCTAATGCCATTCTTCCGTAAAAGGAACCAAGGCTTCCTGAAGAAATGGCTGATTCTAGGACTGGGAAAGGAAATACATAAGATGGTCCTGGAATATCTCGTATTGCTAGAAATTGAGAAAATGCACACACACAAAAACACACAGTGAAGATGAGGGTGTGTCAAAAGGACACAAGAACTGACTGTGAGGGTTCCCAAAGGGCAAAGATGGAAACATTGGAGCAATAAAATAAAAATCCAAAGAGACCATACTGATATTAATACATAATCATAAATAAGTAAATGGAAGAGAATAAACAAATATTCCACGTAGAGCAAATCCAAATAATTTAGGAAGATACTCCTCCTTCAAGGAGGTGAAGCATAACTCCTCACTCCTTAAATGTTGGTAGAACATAATGACTTCCTTACAAGAATATACTAAGGGAAGGGAGAAAACAGAGTAACTTTACAGTGGAGACACTGGGCAAACACTAAATCAACTAAGTTAGCATCAACAGTAATACATCATGTTGAAAATAAATACCCTTGATATGATGTAATGAAATGGCACTTTACCCCTGTGGTCTTTCTTCCCAAAACACATAATCCTAGTATAATCCTGAGAAAGAACATCAGATAAATCCTATTAGAAGGACATACTACTAAATACACGACATACCACCTCATAACTTTGGAGGTAATAAAAAACACAGAGTCTGAGAAACCATCACAGTATAGAGAAGCCTAAGGAATATGAGGACTAAACGTAATGTGGAACAGATAAAAGATATTAGGTTAAAAGTAAGGGACTCCAAATAAAATACAGACTTTACTTAATAATAATATTTGTCAATATTGGCTCATTAATTGTAGGAAATATGCTATAATAACGTAAGAGGTTAATAAAAGAGAAACTAGGTGTGAGGTGTGTGGGAACTAACTGTAGTATCTTTGTATTTTTCCTGTAAATCAAAAAATATTCTAAAAACATTATTAATATGCACATACAGTATTAAGTGAACCTATCTGTTTTTTGTACCTAAATTGTTAATTTGCTGTTTTAATTACATGTGGATAGTATAATGACTCACTGTGTCTATTCTAAAATCTCATAATTTCAGTTATATATCTAATGTATTAGTTTCTTATAAGAAATAAAACCTAATCATCTCCATAATAAAATTCAACTGTGATTTGGATTTGTCTACTACTTCTTTTAGTTTTATGAAATGTGCTTCATGTATTTTAAAATTTATTATTGTTCCATCCACAATAATATCAATAATTGTTATATCTTTCTGAGATAATGCCCCTTTTATCTTTATAAAACATTCCTCTTTATCATTTCTCAAAGTTTATTTTGTCTGATATTAATATAGCCCCACATGCTTCCTTACAATTATTATTTCCTATGTTTTTTATTTCTTTACTTAAGATGTATTTGTGTTCTTGGCTATATTTAAATCATGGCTCTTGTAATCTACATGTAGTTAAGTATTTTTTAGTGTATTCTCAAAATCTCTTTATTACTTGAGGTTTTAGTCCATTAATATATACTGGACTATTTACTTGTATTACATTTGTTCTACTTATTCTTGTTTTAATCCTTTTTTTGTTTCTTGCCTTTCTTTATGGAACAGTGTTTCAATTTTCCCATCTTTCTTTCTCCCCTAATTAGTATTCCATTTTACTTTTACTATGATCTTTTCAGCTTTATCTTCTTGTAATATTTACCAGCTGTGCGAAGGATTATGGAAGGATTATAAAGATAAACATCCACACTTAATTTACTTAAGTCCAACTGGAATATGATGCCATAATTGCAAAATGTTATAACTTTGCAAGAAGTACAATCCATTTACCTTTTACACACTTGGCGATTATTGCTATATAATTTACTTTTACTGTGTTGTATAAACCTCATAATATATTGATATTATCCTAGATTTAAACAGTCAATTGTCTTTAAGGAATATTTTTTAAATCTCTTATATTTAGCAACTGTTTTGCCCTTTCCATGGCTCCTCATTTCTTTCTTTATGTCAAGGATTCAATCTAGGATTATTTCTATGCAGCCTAAAGATATTCATTTAGTATTTTTTGAAATGAAAGTCCTATTACAGTGGATTCTCTCACCATTTTTTTTCTCAAAATGTTATTATTTCTTCATTTTTGAAGGTTATTTTACTGAACAATTCTGGGTTTTATTACTTCTAACGTGAATTCAGCGTCTTTACTGTTATATTTTTTCCCTGAAATAATTTTTTGTAATTATTGTGATTGAAATTCACTAAAATTGGATATATGGCCTGATGCCCTTCACTAACTTGGAGAATGATCACCATTATCTCTTTAAAAAATTATTCTCTGCAATACTTTTTCCTCCCTTTTGTAACTACATGTATATTAATTGGTTCTCTAATTACACATACGTTTGTTAGTTCACATACCTGAGTTGTTTGCTTCCATTGAGATGTATACACACACACACACACACACACACACACACACACACATAATATTATTCTCCTAATACTTTAGTAATTAATTTATATTAATATATTCTGGGGATTGTAGATGATACAATGTCCTGTTAAGCCTTGATTCTAGAAACTGTTTGAATGGGTCTATGTTAGTCTTTTTTCTTAGGATGTAGTTTTTACTCATAGAACACAGTCCTTTTTTCCTAAGGCGTGGCTTTTCTCAAGTCTTAACTTAATGCCCAGGATATTCACTTAAGACGAACTATTCTGGTTGTTTCAAAACTCCTACCTCTTCGCATTCTTTGCAATGGCTAAAATTCTGTTAAAATCTTAGATCCCCAGAAGTGTCCTATGCTGGGCTTGCCTCCCTGTACATGTATAGTATATGATTTTACTGTAAATTTTAGCAGAAATCTTACACAGCTACCTTGATTGGGCTCCTCTGTGGTTCTCTGGTTCTCTCCTCTTTGTACCCTCTCCAGCAAATTCGTGCCACAATAGCAACCCTGAATTCTGATCTCTGTTTCCTCTGCCCAGCAGAATCACTAATCTCTGTATAGGCTCCACTTCCCTGCAGTAAAACTCTTCGCAGGCAGAATGTAGAGTGAATTTATAGTTCATCTTGTTGCTTCCCCTCTGTTATTCAGTTCCTGAAAACACTGGCTTCATATATTTTGTCCAGATTTGTAGTTGCTTACTATGAGAGGGTAAGCCCAGCTAACCCAGGTTAGCCCAAACTGGAAATGTTTATGGTGTAAATATATTGCATATTAGTGGCCTTCTATTTAGGTTTTACTTACCATAAAACTCGATATTAATATAATAGTCATGAAGCCAATACCTAATATAAGTAAACTTAAAGATAATAGATTGTTTTATCTGAAACACAAAATATATACTGTTAAGACTGAGGCAGAATATATTTCCAAATATATTGGAAATGCATTTTAACATTACTAAAACATCAGAAATATATTGTAATTGTTATTAATGGTTATTTTTAGCAACTGTCAGCAACAGCTCTATGGCTTTCCTCATTAAAAATTGAGCAAGATGTTAGAAAATTCCAAATATAATTTTAAGGATGTGTGATGATTGTTCATAATAAGAGTTGGGCAATATGGCATACTTTTGCAATTAAAAACACTTTAAACAAAAATTAAAATAAGCAAACAAAAGACCCTTATTTCTAATTTTTAAAGAAAGATTGATTAGAGATGAATTTACTTTGATTTTGCAAACTTTACTCTGAGTTCTGCAGAGAAACAGAACACATATAACATGTTGAATAGGTTATATATATGTTAACATATTTATATATTTATGTACACACACACGTATATATACATGCACTGCTGAAAGTTCTGTCCACTGAGAGGATTTCTCTTCAGCACTGTCCTTCAAGGATGTCCCAGAAATGGACTGTAGTATTGTAGTCCAGTTTTGAGTGATGCCTGAAAATCATGCAGAACTCTTTTTAAACCAGACCCAAGACTTTTCTTCTTCCGTCACCTGGAGAAGAAACTCCTCATGAGGCTACAGGTGCAGACTGGGGAGAGAGGGCAGTGTAGCAGGAGTGGGGACCATGGGCATTTGGGCCACTACTTTCTGTAACTTAACTTGTGTTTTCAGGCCTGTCCAGGCCTGATCACATATGTACCAGTTCCATTTGATGATGGAATGCTGTTGTGCACATTCAACTTTATGGCTTGATAGGTCAGATAACATGCAGTTCATGAGGAGCATCTCAGGTTGCATGGTAACTTGGTACCCACGGTTAAGCAATCAGTTTGTAGGCCAAGAGGTTTTTCTCAGAAGGAGATTAGTTATCCAAAAAGGATATCAGGGCTTTGCTCCAGAATTAGGAGGGTCTGCACTGCAATTCACCTATAGGGGCCTGTCACAGGCTCCAACCAGCATCTCTATCTGCCACTGACACTTTAAGCACCTCTGGATCTGTTGGATTATATGGTCAAAGTGATACAGTAGCTCGTATACCAGCCCGGACTTGTTGCAGAGACTTCTCAAGTTCTGAGTCCAGCTCAAAGCCAGAAGCTTTTCAGGTGACGTGGTAAATGGATAGGGATAAAACACCCAAATGAGGAATATGCTGCCTCCAAAGTCCAAAGAGGCCCACTAGCCATTGTGCCTCTTTTTTGGTTGTAGGATGGGCCAGAAGTGACAATTTTATTATTTACCACAGGATGGGTTTAGGGACCCACTGAGCCCAGTATGAGATGAACCTCAGGTAAAACTCCATCTGTCACCTGACTTTCATATGCCTCTACTCGGGTAGGCAGATCACATTGATATTTTAGATCTCCTGGAATCAATATTAGTTCAGAGTCAGTGTCCAGTAATGCCAAAATGTCCAATTATTTTCTTTTCCCCACTGCACAGTTATCCTGGTAAAAGGCATAGGTTTTTTGGGGAAGGCTGGGAAAAGACTAAGAGTACAAATTTTTGGTGTGTACTGGGGTCCTTCCTCAAGAGGACTTGGCATCCTCTTTATTCAAGAGATTCTGAGTCTGTAAACTGGCTCAGGCCTGGGAACTGATTGACTCTGTTTTTATGATTTATGTTGGTGTTTTGCTCTCTTGACCTTGAACTTTTCTGCTTTTATGGGTTAAGTTATGAATTTAGTAGCCTTCCTATCTACTTCTAGGAACACCGTAATCAATTAGCCAATGCCATAGGTCTGTGTGAGTCAGACTATTCTGACTGCTGCTTCGACTCTGCTGTCCATTATGATAATCCTGCCACCTATCTTTTGGCAGGTGAGTGTGAACTTAGCCTCTGTCACTCTGGGATCCAATTACTCCCATTGCATATAGGTTTCCCAATTCATTGATAGCAGTTCCCACTATAAGATCTGGCCTACAGAAAAGAGTGATCACAAGCTCTTCAAGGATGCCTGGGCTCTCTCACTATTTGTTTCTCAACATAGTGGTGAAAGATGTCTCCTGGACCCTCTCAGTGGGGTGAGTAGATCTTAAACGACAAAGCTACTCTAACATTCCAATCTCCCTAAAGGACCATTGGTTTTCTTTCTCTGGAAAACCCAGACTAATACAGATTTTATTTTTTATAAATTATAATAATATATATATATATATTTATTTATATATACATTATGTATATGTATTATAGATACACACAAAATTAATTCTGTTTCTCTGGAAAATATATATACATATCCATTACATTATTATATACCAATATACATTTATATTATTATATAAACATATATATGTAAAAGAATTGGCTCCCATGATTATGGAGCCGGGAAAGTCCTAAGATCTGCAGTTGGCAAGTTGGAGACCCAGAATGGTGATGCAATAGTTCAAGTCCAAGTCCAAATGCTTGAGAACCGGAGAGTCAGTGATGTAACTTCCAGTCTGAATCACAGACAGCAGGCAGAAAGAGTGAATTCTCCCATTTTCAGTCGTTTTGTATTCTGGCCTTTAAAGGATTAGATGAGGCCCACCAACTTTAGGAAAGGACAATCTACTTTACACAGTCTACAGATTGAGTTGTGAATCTCTTCCAGAAGTATCCCCATAGACACATTCAAAATAACATTTAACCAAATATTTGGACATTCTGTGGCCCAGTTAAATTGACATATAAAATTAACCATCACAGTTTAAATTTTTTAGCCTATTTTGCATGTACATATTTACTTTTTCAAAATTTCTAAAAACAAAAAAAACTGGAGCAGAGTAAACTAAAAATGTAATGTTGGAAAATAACAGTTAGCATTTAAAATATTTATCCATGATTTATTTTGCTTTCAGTGTATTTGTTCAAGTTCAGAAGAGGCAACTAAGTTATGACCAGGAAGTGAAGACTATTTGGTTTATTGATGTCTGAAGAAATAAGTACTTTTTGGTACTCTATTTCTTAAGGGATTTTATGTGGGCTTTGTTCTATAATAGATAAACAATATTTTCAAGATTTCTATTTTTTTATGATCCTACAAAATGTTGAATTTTGGGTTTATTTTTAAGACTTTTGTTTTAATATTAAGTTAATGTATAGTAGGTTTTTACTATCAATTTCTATCGATTCTAATGTATAATTCAAAATTAATAATGTATATAATAGAGAAATTTAGTATTTTAAGATAGTAGTTTTCATTTTTGTTATATTGCACCAGAAAAATAACTATTGGGAGCTTTTGTTCTTAAAATTAAATTGTGAATTAAAGGACAATGCTTTAAAATGTGTTTGATTTTGTGTAAAATAATACTTTTAAAATGGCATTTTAAATTAACAGAATAAAGAATATATATGAAATATTGGGACAGGGTTTAGAACAGGTAGAAACAGAATAATAAATCTAAATTACAATGATTTCAATATGACTAAACTAATATTACTGTTGTGTTGCAAAGATTTATTTAGTAACTAAAATTTAAATATATTCAGACAACATACTTATTCTGAAAGTCTTGTAATTCCATAAATATTTTAATTTCTCTTTGGACATCATCCTCTGTCCCAAACAGCATGATATTATAATACTGAATTTTCCTTGAAACTTTAAATATTGAATATAAAACCATTCAGAGGAAAGTATAGTTACTAGGATTATTATATGTTTGACTAAATACTTTTGTAGACTTCAACATATTTTGAATGAGTAGAAAATCTCTGAGAAGTAAATTGTTTCCATAGGTGTTTGAATCCAACATGTAGAATCATATATAATTTAGTGGGATAGACACAGATTCAGTTTCCTGCACATTTTAATAATCACAATAGAATGTTAAATCTTTATTAAATGCAAAAAATAAAGATATAACAATATTTATTACAATGTATTATGTTAAATATATGGAAAGATAGTGGGGAAGGATATAGAAAATTTAAAACTAATTTTCATTTGCGTATACATATGTAAATTTCCACAAAATTCTATAACAGTATAAACTCGTTCCTGCCTTTTATTTTGGCTACTTATTAATAATTTCCATAATATAAGCATGGGATAGGGGATCCCTGACAATACACAATCTTTACCCCACCACATTTAATATTCCACAATTTTTCAGTAAATTGCAGCATTATCCCTGGATTATCTTTGTTTCAGTCTGACAATATATCTGACAATATTGATAACTGACTAATCTGTCAGTTTCTTTTTCTGTGTATAAATGTGAGAACACTAGAGTACACGCTGTGGGAGGCATATATAGTTTATTTCCTATATCTCTCCAGACTACTTTTATTTAGTTTTCCTTTATTTTATGGAGAAATTAATACAAATTTATTCATAAAAATGTATAAAACATGTACAACTTAAAAACAAAGGAAAACATTTTAAAACTATACAACTACTTGCAATATTATGTATATGTTAAGAGTATTTTTATGAAAAAATAAAGATATAAAAAGTTGAAATTATACTCTATACATTGTATTTTAACATAATATCTCATTTAAATGATTTACATCCAACAGTATAATATGTAGACCATAATTTTTAATGACTATAAATAATAGCATTGTACACATTCTAACCACATTAATAAGGTGAACATTTTAGTTGTCTCAACATTTTTTGCCAAATTAAATAAAGCTTCTAATACATATAAATAATCTATCTATACATCTATCTTTTTCATCTTTTCCTAATTATTTCCTTTCATTAAAAGTATCTTCTTTTTCTCCTCTCAGAATAA